>NC_056729.1:762763869-762986369 GCF_019279795.1 Protopterus annectens
TGCTGATAATAAGTTTCAGCCTGTTTACTATTTGTGGATTGATTCAGGGTCACAGCCATCCTTCAGCTATATTCTTTCCAGCTGTTTCCTGACGGTTACCTACATCGCTTGTAGTGTCAATGATTACCCTCTCTTGGTACCCTCCTTGCCTGAATTTACCATGAAATACTTCCATGAAATACTTCCATTTCCAGGAAAACTACATTTATATCTGATATCTGACTTAATTCTAGCAAACTAACTTTTCACTATATTATGGTTCATGTTACTGTAATATGAAAAAGGCAGCATCTAGTACCATTCAACTTTCAGAAAGACAGGTTAGGTCATGTATGCCACCTTGGGTGATGTACTTGGCTGGTACATGTAAAGAAGAAGCAGTGTTTACGTAGATTATTTTCAAGAGATTCCAGGTATTTCTGAATACTGGGAATGTTAGGTTTTTAACATTAGATAATTTTTCTTCCTTTGAATGTCATCAAGTTCTGAATACATTGAAAAGATATTAGCAATAGTGTAACCAAGCCTACTCTTTCTTCTCATCTCATACAATTTTTCTGAATATCTCTCAGGAGCCATATAGCTTTCCATTGATGCTTACTGAATTAATATGTGTATAATTTTTTTCTATATGATCTTTCCTTCTCATGCCTGCTGAAAATCAAGCATTTGGTCATGGGCTGCTCATTTGTTTCTCTTATCTACCTTAGCTTATCTGATTCTCATATTAAGATATTGGGATGACCCATATTTTCCAGTGGGAGTTATTTATGATGAATGACTCTTTGATCAGCTAGGGAACAACAGTAGGGGTAGTCCATGGATGGCTATTATCCAAGCAGCCATGAGGAGTATTCCCCATACATAAACCATTGTTTCATTTCATGCTAGGTGACACCCTTGTTCCAGCAGCTTGAGGGTCTGTGTTCACCCTACAGACTAGGGATATCTCTGTAAATGTCCACTGACCAATTATCTATCCAGCAGCACATTGTCAATCAAAAATCTTCTTTCCACAGTTTAACTGGATAGAAGAGGAATTTTTTACTAATCCATAATACCCCCTTGCTGGAAAGTAATGTGAGCACATGTCTTGCTTTTAGAGTCTGCACTTTTCCAAATGTGTACAGTCTCCCACACATATATGCCAGTAAGGCTTCTGAGAATGGTTTGCTAGCAACATACCCATGTACCCAGTCAAAAATGTCGAGAACTTAATACTTGTTCCCCTTGTAAGTGTCCACTTCAAAGCAGATCTGTTTATTTCCATCCCCCTTGGAGGAGTGACCCATCCGCTTGGTTTCTGGTCATCTGGGCTATAGTCATGGATTTATCCCTCTATTCAATGAGGCTAGATAGAGGTGTACATTACTTGCTTTGTGCTGCCAGTCTAAAACCATTTTTTACTTGTAGATGGCACCACTTAAAATTATGTATGCATATGTTAAATAGTTTGGGGGCAATACTTGGAGAGATGCATCCATTTTTTTAAAGGCAAGGTGGGTTTTGGGTAACAATATAAAGTTGAGCATACAAAATAAAATGCTTTGGTCAGAGCTCTGGAAAGAAGAGTGGTGCTATTGCATTCAATTCTTTGGGTTCTTGGACATCTGCTGCCACAATATGTGGAAAGCGTAGGGATAGAAGTGGCCATTTTTCTGCTGAGTGACTCTTCAAATTGTACAGTCAAGCAAGTTTACCTTTCCTGATCATGAGATGAAATACCCTAGTTGCATTGTGATTAAGCTTAATTTCACTCTATTAAATGCTAACACTGAAACAGTGTGGGATGCTTTTCTTGCATGAAATCATATGCTTGATAGATTATATCAGTTTATGACTCCTAGGTGGTTAGATTTCACAAAGCTTTTACAGACATCAGCAAATATGTTCTCTGGCTCAGAAAGTAATGGAAAGAATGAATGACTGGTTTCCAGCTCAGCCTGAGATGAATCAGTTTGGGAAAAGAGTTCATAATAATGCTATAAGCAACACTATATGAGTATGATTAGATTCAGAATGTAGATGTGTGTTCCGTATAGGTACAAACAGATATATGGGAAAAGGCAAACTACCTTAATAGCTGCCTGCATTGCAGGAGTCAAAGAATATTACTGGACTGAAGAGTTCCCTCGTATGGATGGCAGATTACCAGATCAGTGCATTCAGCCTTGTTGGAGACCATTATGCATCATAGGGTACCTTTTTCCTGTCACTGTAATCCTACATTAAAGTTTGTATAGTACATTTTGGAAATACATGGAGCAGAATGATTCAGAAGAATGCTTTTCCTCATCTGAAACTGAATGTTGAATCCTTATACCTATGTTAATCTGCTTATTTGTTTAGATTTTGTTAAAATGTTTTGGGATAGAATGGTGATCTATCTCCATCATTTTCAGGTTCAGCCTGTGACAAAGTACAGAAAAATAAGTGAACTACAAAAAAAAAGTGTTACAAGGGGAATGCTCTTTAAGTTTAAAATGGGTATAAATGGGCTTACAGAGCAAATTAAATAGCTGTGTAGCTGATGGAGAAAACATTGGTATATAAGCTTTGATTTTGATACAAGTACTTGAATACAGAGTGTAGAACTAATGCTGAAGTTATTTACAATAGCAACAGATTTCTTTTAATGCGAGGAAAAATGGTGGTGGGTGAGGAAGACATACCAAAAGCTTGCTCTTCTAACCACTTTGAGGTAAGATATCTAACTGTAAATTAAGTCAGTATTCAGGAGTGTACAGTTCTTTATGAGGTGGAGAGGTGAATGGATGATATATGTTAAATTATACTATGTGATGGAAATATTTAAAGAATGATTTTTAAATGCATATTTTAAAGGTGGGGTCTGAATTTAAGGAAAGGATTACTTATTTTGGGTCAGTTGGGAGGAGTTTTATTTATTTTACATTTGTTGACCGAGAGAGTCCAACTGGATACAGGTCCATTTTCAGTGGAGGTCCGGGAAGAAAAGCCCCAATTACATTCATTTTTAACATTAAAAGGCATTACTTGTGACATTCATTACAGGCAGACTAACATTGTGAAACTAAGTGACACATATTGTATACACTCTGAGTAATTATGAGAGCAACAGGTAAATCAGTGTAAACACATTCATAATTATGAGGAGCAATACATGGAATACATTACAGTAGCTACTAGACAAATGGATGAGCAGTTAGTAATGCTTTCTTAACATGCCAGAAAACATTTCCTATCCTGTAGTAATATTAGGACTATGGGTAGGCTGAGAAGGTAGCATATTTTAGTGTGGTGCAGAGAGATTAGCTATATACTAGAGTGTTATCCAGGGGTGAGACAGGAGCAAAGCCTGTTCATGAAGTGAGTTTTAAGGAGTTTCTTAAATTGAGTGATGGAATTGTTGGATGTTAAGTGGGCAGGAAGGGAGCTTCAGAGTTTAGAGACCGAGTGGCTGTAGGCAGATTTTCCTGACTCATTGTTAAATTTGGTGACCTGTAGGTGATTTTGGGTGCTAGATCTTAAGGTTCTAGTAGTGGTGTGAGGGTGAATTAGATGTTGTAGAGCTGGGATTTTGTCTGCGTGGTTTAATATTGTGTGCACTAGTGAGAGCTGATTGCTTTGAAGTATTAGTGTAAGCTCTAACCAGTTAAGTTTAATGAGACACTCACAGTGATGAGTTCTTTAGGATGAGCCTGTAGCATGCTATCTTATTGTAACATGATTCGAGTTTGTTTAGATCAGTTTTGTGAAGATTAGCAACCACAGGGGAGGCATAGAGTAATGTAGATAGTAGGTGTGTCCTTGCTATTGTTATCTTTGAATGGTTTGAGAGACAGTGTTTGATTTCCCTGGTATGTTTGTTGTACTTTCACAGAAAAGCTGTGTTCTATTCAGAGCAATCTGTTTCTGGAAGGTATAAATGAAGGAATTGGCCTGAACATGTATTTTGTGGTATTCATGGCGAGATGATTAGTGAAGAATGTGGAGAATTCCAGGTTGCCTAGTTTATACATAAGTGAACTAATGACTGAGATTGATAATCATTTTGCTTTTGTGACTAGTTGACAGCAATGTTCTACTCTTCCTGAGTTTTGGAACCTACATATATTGTTTGATTCAGTTTGTAGGGATTGTTGGGTCTTTATTAATTGATGTATTTATTTTTGAGGCAGAATTTATAGGGAGTTCATATTCTAGGTGGGCCAGGAACACTCATTTGCAAATTGCCATCTTGCCTTCTTGAAAGAGAAAGTGAGATATTTTTTTCAGCCCCTAACGCTGGGAATTTACTTTGGCTGTTTTAATTTGCATATTATGCTGAAAATTAAACTGTTGGTCTAAGTATCTTAAGTGTTTGTCTGTTTCTAGAGGTGTTTGGTCTCTGTAAATTATATTCCAATTCTGGTAGATAAAGACAAGTTTTTGTTTGGTTTTGAAAAGATCAATGCTTTACTTTTTTATTTGTTTTTATTTTTTGTGTGTTAAGGGTGAACTTTCTGCCAGTCAGATGGGGGTAGGGAGACAGGTCTTCCTCAAGACTGAGGGTTAGACGTATAGATCATCAGTTGTCTCTCAGTATAAACGAAGATAGGGATTTATTGTAAGAAGACTGGAGGTTGTTGATAAAAAAGGATAATACAACTGACACAAGGACAGTGAGTTGAAGATACTAGATTGAACTGTAAAGTTTCTATTTGCAAGGAAGTTCTTAAACTAGGGGAGGGTCTGACTACTAATCTCAGTGTGGATAAGTGAATAGAGACATACAGGTTGATCTACCAGGTCAAAGGCCTTAGTCGAGTGAATGAAGACAAAGCCAATTAGATTGCTTTTGCCTATGTTCTGTGGTTATTTATTTCTTTGTCTCTGTTGACTGGGAAAGTCTGACTGGGTAAAATCCATTTTCAATGGAGGCCTGGGACAGAAAAGCTCCCATTTAAATTACACATGATGTACATTTATAATTGCAAGTTAAAAACATCTATACGTCACCTTATTACATAATTTTTAGATATTTTTAAATATTTCTACATGAACATAGCATTTTGACACAAAAACAAGAGAGAAATTAATATAAATTGGCTAATTATTGAATAGAAAAATAACATACAATAACAATGAATGTATGATGGCTGCAGAGAAAAGATCAAACTGGGGTATTTTTGAGTTTAGTAATAATTTAAAGACAGGCAAGTAGAATGTAGCTTAAACAATAAGACAGATATGAAAGGAAAATTTATGGAAATGAGCAGGAAGATAAAAGTAAAAGTAGCTGACTCCAAATCCAGCTCCAGACAAGTGACAAGTGGAGTACCTCAGGGTTCAGTCCTGGGGCTGCTCTTGTTTGGCATCTACTTCTCTGAAGTACAGGTCAACACTAAGGGACTCTGGCTAACAAAGTTTGCAGATGACTGCAAACTGGGAGCCATTATTGAATCCCCAAATGATGTGGATACTCTACAAAAGGGCCTTACAGAAACAGATGCTTGGTGCCAGAGCCATGGGCTCAAGCTCAATGCCAAGAAATGTATTGTTATCCCCTTTGGGAAAAAACATGAATTACCATATAGGTGGCAGTACACTAAACACAAAAAGTGTGATAAGAGACTTAGGGACACAGGTGGACAGTGGTCTCACCTTTGATAACCACATCGCCACAACAGTCAGGAAATCCTTCTATGTGGCACACCTCATCACGAAGGGCTTTTCATCCAGAAAAAAGGAGGTCATTGTCCCACTGTACTCATCCCTCATTAGACCCATTATAGAATACAACGCCCCATTTGGTATGTACCTCTCAAGACATCTGCAACAACTGGAAAGGCCTCAGAAATACCTCACTAAAAGAATCACAGGCCTAAAGCAGATGCCCTACGCTGACTGCCTTAAAAAACTCCAGCTATACTCTGTCGCATATCGTCTACTCAGAGGCGATCTCTGCTTAACATACAAGGCCACATCAAACCCAGAGCTGTTGGACATGCTACACTTAAAGAAATCCCAATCCCTCAGAGCTACACGCTCCAGGGATCTAAACCTTGTCATCACAATAAACAAAACATGCTGGAGGGATAGGTTCCTGACCCAGAGACTCCCCAGACTCTGGAATAGATTGCCCATACATGTCAAGCAGAGTGCCTCTTTGGACCTCTTCAAGAGGAACCTTGACGATTGGATGGGAGAAAGGAAATTCACCCCAGGGATCACGTCAGTTGCCCTGCTAGACAGGGGTCCAGGAAAGTAAATAATGTGGGAAGAAATAGCCAGGGAATTGTTATGGCTAGGCTTGTATAGGCCCTAGGGCTGATAGCCTAGTACCAACCTATGAACCTATGAACCTATGGACAGAGGAGGAATAGTAGTTAGTGGTGGGGTGTGAGAGAAGGAGGAAGAGTAAGAGTTTAGGAAATGAGTGCAGTATGAAGAGCGATAATGTACAGAAAGGCTGGGAAGCAAAGTGGCTGTAAGAGCTGGAGAAAAGTAATCTAAGTAAAGCAGGCCAGGTGACAGGGTATGAGGGGGAGCGATAAGGTACAAAAAGACTGGGAAGCAAAGTGGCTATAAGAGCTGGAGAAAAGTAATCTAAGTAAAGCAGGCCAGGTGACAGGAAGAACAAAGCCATCTTTGGCATAGGTGCTGTTTAAGCAAACTTCTGAAACAGCTTAAGTTTTCTGTCTGTTTTAACTGTGTGGGGATTTCTTTCCACAGTTTTGACACATAATGAGAGTAGAGAGAGTCACCAGCACCGTGCTGAATGTCTTATGTATACATAGTAAAAGTTTATTGCTAGACCAAAGGTCTCTCATGGGTGACTAGTATAATATAGTATTTTATAACAGCGAGCATTTGTCTGGAGAATACAATAGGTTATGGGCAATGATTAGTTGTGAGTATGTCAGCTGCTTTGGGAGTTCAAGAAAATTAAATTTTTTAATGCAAGGCAGTGGTGTGTTATATAAGCTTGGTTGGTTGGTTGCAAATTTAGCTATTTTATGGTAGCAGGATGCTAGTTTAGCTTTATACATGTAAGACGAGGAGTAGCATTTAATAGAGAAGGAAGGAGGTATGTTGCTGCTACAGTAATCCTTGCTTGATCTGTCAGTGAGTGTTAGGCCCATGTAGAGGGAGTCAAGTTTTTGGTGAGTTTTCCTGATGGAATGACGTATGTAATGATCATATTTGAGTCTGTCATCTATTATGACTGAGTAGTTTAGTTTGGCATATGTTTTCTATTTTTGAGTTATTACTTGAGGTAATATGAAATATTTATTTCTGGTTAAGGTGTTGTTTTGTAGTAAATAGTATGCATTCTTTTTTATTTTTACATTAACCAGCAAGCTAGAATTTTTAGCCATATTTCAATGTCAGTGAAAGATTTTTGAGTGGTTGAGTGTAATTTTGCTGTGGATGGGACAAAGCAGATAAGGGTTAAATTGTTGGCATATTGTTTGAGAGTGAAAATATTAAATAGAAGGGGCAAAGTATTGACCTTTGGGGAACACCAACAGAGATTGCTGAAATGCTGAAAGTTTTTGTTGCCATTTAGTTGCCTGTTGATGATTGCATATATACCTGTGAAACCAGGAGAAGGAGGGGTAAGTAAGACCTAGTGTTGCAAGTTCAGAGAGGAGCTTTTGGTGGGACACTGAGTCAAATGCTTTGAAAAGCTCAAAGGAAAGTGAAGAAATAAGGTTGCTCTCATTTCTGTATTGGTTTACTATGTTGGTGAAGTTGATGAGGGCAGTAGTAATATTGTGGTTGGTCTTGAAACTGTGCTGGGTGTTGGAGGGAGGTTGTGTTTGATTTTATGCTTCATAATTATAATACAAGTGTATTTGTGTGACTAGATGGATAAAAAGTGTTGGTAAGCAGGAGTGTGTATGAGGAAAAAAAGTGGGTTGAGAATGTCTGTAAAAATGTTTTAAGTCTGTGGAATTGGCTTCAGCAGGAATTGACAGAAGATAGAAACTGGAAGAGGGTTTTACTGTATATATCTTTAAGGGATTAGGTAGTATGTACTACATTATAGGAAGAGTTAATAGGAAATAAATATAAGGTCCAGCAAGGTTTAAGTCTATGATAATGAAATGTAAATATAATATCATTACTAGCAAAGAATATAATTATATTAGTGGCACTCACATAAGAGATATTCACTATCAGTCATTGAAATTTGATTGTAGTTTTTTATAGTGTATATAGTAGGAGACTCAATAAGCTTGGATCAGTGTTTGTATGATACTGTACATTGCTGAATATTGTTCTGGGAGACTATTATTTTATTTTAAATGCTGTATTGTCTTTACCCAGAGAGGTATAGGGGTCACCTCTTGGTGGCATTTGAATTAAAGAGAGAGAGTACTGGATGTTATATGTATATTGCCAGACTGTTGTTGATGGGGACACTGAGTGGTAGGAGATCATAGAGATTAAAGGATAGCTGATGGTGTGTGCAGGTTAAGTGCTATTATCCAGGAGTTATGCAGCTGCATAGCCAGAAAGTAGTAAGGTGTTCTCTCAGATATGATTTGAAGGTTTGATGCTTTTCAAATTGATTGAGGGTAGGGAATTGCAGTGCTTGGGCACACCACTGGAATATATTGATTTGCTAGCTGTGTTATAGGATTTAGCAATGGATGGCAAGAGTTTATCCTTTGATTGGAAAGCTTTGTTGGGGAGGTACTGTTGAAGCATGCCATGTAAGGCAGGCGATTTAATGGGTCTGCATATGGGACAGTGAGCAAGGAATAGCTGATTGTATTGGAATAGTCAGGGGGGTTCAGTCCAGTTAAGCTGCCTAAGGGCTATGTAATGGTGTGTTATGTATGGACTATTTGTTACAAATCTGAATATTTTATTGCACCATTGCTCGAGTTTTGTGATAATGTTTGAGTGAAGGTTTCCAGACACTGGAGATGGATATGGTAGGGTTGGTAAAAGGTAAGTTTTAGCAAAAGTTTCTCTTGTTCAGTTAGTCAGGAATGCCTTAGTTCTATATAATAGGCCATGCTTTTGATTGTCTTATTTGATGACAGCTTGAAGGTGGAAGTTGATTGTCATTGATTATGACACGCAAGAGTTTTGTATGTGGTACCTGCTTGACTGCTGCATTATTTGTTGAGCTGATGTTGAAGTAGATTTTGCCTTGAAGGGTTTTTGGGGTCAATAAAAGCAGTTTAGTTTTCTTAGCATTTAACAAGAGTTGGGGACCAGGATTCAATTGATGCAAAGGATTCTTGGGCTATTGCTTATAATTCTTGTATCACTGTGCAGATGGGGTGGAATCATCTGTGTATTGATTGAGTGTGGTTTGTTGGGCAGCAGTGTAAATTGTTTATGAATATGTTGAACAGAAGTGATCCTGGTGTGGATCCCTAGGATAATCCAACAGTAATAGGTACATAGTATTCTTACTGATGTTTGACAACCTGGTATTTAATTGTTAAGTAGCTTTGAAACCAAGATGTAGATAAAGAGGAGAGGCCTAAGAATGATAGTTTTTGTAAAAGTTTTACATGAGAAACAGTGTCAAATTCTTTTGACAGATCAAGGAATAAGAAGGAGACCTGGTTGCTTAAGTTCCTGTTTTTATTGATGGTATTGATGAAATGGCATAGAGTAGTAGTTGTAGTGTGATTAGGCTATAAACCATGTTGAGCAGAGGACAGTAGATTGTTGGTGGCCAAAGTGAAGCAGTTGGGTATGTTTGCTTGGAGAAGTATAGTTTGTAGAAACCATTACAAAATTGCACGTTCTGGCACTAGCACTATGGATCTATTCCACTTACTAGTCGCTCTTCTACCACTCCTAGTTTTAGCAGCTTTTTAACCTCTTTTATACAGCTTATTTCTGGCATTCTGTTATTCTATAGGTTCATAGGTTCATAGGATGATATTAGGCTACTGGCCCAGAAGCATTACAAGCCTAGCCAAGAATTTCTCCCATGTTCCCTCAAAGTCAGCACCTGTTTCAACTGTCCAGCAGGGTCACAGGTGAGATCCCAGGGGTATATTTTCTGTTTCCCATCCAGTTGTCCAGGTTCCTGTTAAAGAGGGCTAGAGAGGTACTCTGCTTGACATGGAGATGGAGTTTGTTCCACAAACTGCTCAGAGTTGACCTGTGTCTGGCATACAAGGCCATTTCAGACCCAACCTTGATGGAGTTACTGCATATCCATAAGGCAAACTCTTTGGGACACAAATCTATCCCAACAGGTTCTATTAATGTCACAGACCAGGTTAAGGCCGTGTGTGTGTGTGTGTGTGTGTGTGTGTGTGTGTGTGTGTGTGTGTGTGTGTGTGTGTGTGTGTGTGTGTGTGTGTGTGTGGTTGCACAAGTGGAGTTTGCCTTATGGATATGCAGCAACTCCATCAAGGTTGGGTCTGAAATGGCCTTGTATGCCAGACACAGGTCAACTCTGAGCAGTCTGTATGAGACTGAGTAGAGAGACAGGGCTTTCAGCCTATCTGTTTAGGATAGGTGTTTGAGATCCTGGATTTTCCTGGTCAGGCACTTCTGTGGTCTCTCCAGCTGCTGCATGTGCTTGGCAAGGTTCTTGCCAAAGGGGACATTATACTCGATAATGGGTTTGATAAGGGAGGAGTACAGGGATGTTATGACCTCCTTGTTCCTGGATGAAATACCCTTATTTATGGGGTGGGCCATATAGAAAGCCTTCCGTACAATGGCGGCAACATGTTGGTCAAAACTCAGGTTGCTATCAACCTGGGTGCCCAAGTCCCTCATGACTGATTGCATGCTTAGTGCATTGCTATTAATGTGATAATTAGTGGGGATGGCATTTTCTCCAAAGGGGATAATGATGAATTTCTTGGAATTCAGTTTGAGGCCATACTTCTCACACCAGTAATTAGTTTGGGTAAGGCCCACTTGGAGGATCTTCACATCACAAGGGGAATTTAAGACAGTGCCCAGCTTGCAGTCATCTGAAAACCTGATCAACCACAGACCACTGGTTTTGGCTTGCACCACAGAAAAGTATATCCCAAACAGTAGAGGCCCCAAGACTGATCCTTGGGATACACCACTCATTATGGGTCTACTACTAGAGGTGGCTTCCCCTACTTTGACTGAGGTGGTTCTATCAGTGAGCCAGTTAGCTACCCATCTGGTAACATAGGGGTTGATGCCTAGCTGGTTGAGTTTATCTATTATGCCCGAGTGGAGAATAGTGTCAAAGGTTTTGGCTAGGTTAAGGTAGGCAGTGTGCACTGTCTTCCCCTCATTCATGGCTTTGGTGACTGTTTCAAAGAAGTTGAACAAGTTTAATAGGTATAATCTCCCATTGACAAAACCAAACTGTGTGGGGTCAAGCATTGCCAATGTTCTTGTTTATAAGGTCTATGATAATGTGTTCCATAGCCTTGCAAATCAGGCTAGTTAGGCTTATGGGCCTATAATTGCTTGGGTCAGTGTGCACTCCACCTTTGTGTAGAGGGATGACAGTGCCTGTCCTCCATTCAATTAGGATGAAGCTGGTGCTTAGGCTTTGGTTGAATAGGGTGACTAATGGAGCTGAGAGCTCATGCCTGAGTTCATGTAGGATACAACCAGGGATTTTATTGGGTGCCAAGGAGACTGTATGTTTTGCCTTTGAGAGGGCATTTAAGACCAGCTTCCTGGTGATGGGGGGGGGGGGGGTCAAGTGCTGGGGATGTCCTGATTTACCGATGGAAAGATGTGGGGTGACATTTTCACTGACCCTGTCTGCCAGCAGGTTGGCTATATCTATGGCATTTGTGTTTGTGGTGTTATTGACCACCAGTTCTGAGCAGATTTGGTGTGTTGCCTTTGAGATTGTGAACATATGTGAAGAAGGCCTTATGATTGTCCTTGGTGGATATAGCCAATTTGGACTCAAAGTTAGCCTTAGATGATTTCACCAGTGACCTTATTTGCTTGTTAAGACAAATGAGAGATTGCTTCCAACTTGGCACCTGCTCCTTCTTGGCCCTGGACAGCAATTTTTTCCTTCTTTTATAGAGTTTGTTTATTGCTGCTGTCCACCATACAGGTTTACTCTTCCTTGAGGAAGATGATTTGGTCCTGTCAGGTATTGCTGAGTCCATAAAGCTATGTAGGTGCCCATACAGTTTTTTGGTGTGGGCCTGGACATTAGTGTCTATTTTAACTGAAGGGATGGTGGCTGTGAAGCTGCTTATATCTGCTCTGAGGAGATTGTAGTCATATTTGGAAATTTTTTTTTGTTTGACCCTGACAAAGGGGGGGGGGGGTCAGGGGAGATGGTGATTTCAAAAGTGATCACTTTATGGTTGAATCTTACCAAGGAAAATGACACTGAAGGAGTGTTACAGTAGCTACTCATGTTGGTTAGTACCAGGTCCAGGATATTTTCACCTCTCATAGGGGTGTCGATCAGCCGATCCAATGCATTGGCATTAACGAAGTCGAGGAATCTCTGGGCATTCATGTTTGGGCTAGAATAGGTCTTCCACTATATGGTTAGGTAGTTAAAGTCACCCAGGATCAGGGTAGAGGGTTGAATCTTGATGGATTCAAGTAAGTCCAGATAGGTGGAGTGGGCAACCTGAGTCATAGTTGGGGGTCTGTAGCTAGCTATGATTTGCATAGGTGTTTTGTCAGCAGTTAACTGCACTTGGAGTGTCTCCTGTGTGTCATACCATTTGACCAGCCTGGAGGTGTGTATGTCTTTGATAAATATTGAAACTCCACCTCCTTTGGCTCTGTAGCCCTCCATTTGAGGTCTGAAAGAATGGTAGGATGAGTAACCTGGTAAGGTTGGGGTGCTCTCCACAGCTTTGAAACAGGTTTCAGTGACTACACAAATGTCAGCATCCCCCAGGGCAAGGAATGCTTGCAATGAGTGCAATTTTATGTTAAGACTTCTAGCATTTAGCAGCATGACCTTTAAATTTCATTTATAAGAATTTTTCATGTTGGTAATTTTATGCTCATGACTTTGCCTGAAAAAGGTACTATGGGGGAGGCAAGAGCCATTGCCAGAAGCCTAAAGACCAGGCCAGACAGATGAAGGCCATCTCTGGCAAAGGATCATGGTCTATCAATCATGTCCTCCCAGGCTGTCAAGTACTGGACCCACTTGGAATGACACCAGAAACTAAGCCAAAAGTCAATCATTTTCTGTTTGTATTGAGGTATCATTCTGGGTGATGGTAGGATGCTGCTTAAGGCTAGGGACATACCTGCCTGGGACACATACTCAGTGAGCTTGATCATGTCTCTCTTCATATAGTCCAGAGAGGTACGCCTCAAGTCATTCACAACAACATACACTATGACAGAGTCATAACAGTACCTGTTGTTAAGAGACTTGGGTGCTTGCATGATATGACAGATTCAAGCACCTGACAAGCAACTTACTGTGAGTTTCTCCTTGTCTAGTCTGGTGAGGGGCACATCTGTGTGTCCCACAATAGAGTCTCGTATGACTAATATGTTGGGTTTCTGGTTTGACCTTAGAGGCTGTGAGACACAAACATGTGTACTATGTGTGATGCTTGGTGCTGTGGGTTGTGATGTATGTTTTTGATTCAGAGGTCCCTTTTGTTTAAGTTTGATTTTGTTGAGAATCCCTGCATATGTAGAAGTGTGTTGTACAGATGTGGGTGGTGTTAAAGGTATGGTGTTTGTAGTGTTTGTGCAGACAACCTTCTCAGTGCCAGATGTGACTGAGACAGCAAGGATTCTAGGTTCTTAATGTGATTTCATCTCTTACATATTGTGTTCCTAGGTGGTAGTAGTTGAGAGTTATCTGTGTACATAAGGCAGTTGCTACACTGTCTCAGGATGCCCATATCAACTGGACTAGCAGGAGAAACCATAGGAAATTGTCCATCCATGGTTATCAGAATCTGTAGAAGAGAGGTCAGGGATAGTAGAGTGGGTGCTATCTGAGGAGAGTACCTATAAGTGTGAGTAGGGCTAGACACAATCAATAAAGTAGCTGCAGATGAGGGCCTCACTCACACAGGAGTGCTGGTAAGAGAACAAATGCAACTGAGATAGCTCACAGAGGGTTAAAACAGCACAGCAGCAGTGCACAATGGGCAAACAAGCACCAACCCATGGAAATGCTGGGTTTAAATACCACAAAAATGAAAGTAAAATAGAAACACTGGAATTGACCAATCAACCATTGTCCCTGAGCTCTTAGCTCAATACCCTATGCCTGATCAGTTATTCCCACTAAGTGCAGGAAGGACCTGGCCACACAAGATTGCAGGAAACACAAGAATTACACAAACAGATCTGAATACAGCAAAACCTGTAACCAGACTATGCTAAAGATATTTCAACTCTGTTTAGGTCAATTTAGCACAGGAGAGCAGATACACACTTAAATATAACAGTAGCAAACAAGAGCAAACTGATTTAAATGAATTAACCAATTAATCAGTAAAAAACTCAAACCTGAGCCCTGTTCCAGCAGTCTTCAATCAGACAAGTTCTAACTGCACACTGCTGCCACTAGGGTGCAGGGGACCCTTCTCCAAAAAGATGGCCTGAATTAGTGCTCAAATTATACAAATAAAGCTAGGTTCAGTAGGTCTGAATCTAGTCTATGCTACAGCAAACAAGATGCACGAATTTCAGAAAGAAACAGTTCAAATAAGCAGGCACAATAAGTCTTTAACTAGCAATTCCCAGGTCTGAAGGGCAGACTCTACCCTCTCCTCCCACAAGAGTGCAGACCACAAACCTTCTAAATGTAAAACAACTGGCCTAAAGCCCAAGTGCTCAAACCAAAAGGCTTAACAGTTACAATTTAATCAGTCTTCTAACAAGCAGTAATAAATAAAACAGAATAAATGCAATTGAGTACTTTTAAGAACAGGCAGCAAAAGCAAAATAAAGTAATAAAGTAGGAAGAAACACAAGTACAGTAAAAGCAGATAAATAAAGTGCAATTGTTTTAGGTTAAGTGGGAAGGGATGAAACACAATTTAAGGTTGAGATACTAAGGGGGGGGGGGCTTCCCAAATGGTATATCTCTACTTAGCAGAATAAACTGACGAGATGGGACTGGGAGGAGAGTCCAAAATGAGAGTTATAGTAGGGGTAAGGCAACTCAAAAGCCACCAAATTTAAGAACACAATGAGGACTGGGCAGGCAGAGGGGGAACTCTTAAAAGTCCAACATAACAGAAAACTTAAAACAAAACAAATGTAATACTACAATAACATACAAAACAGAAGTGATCAAACCTTTAATAAAGAGCTTCAAATGAAAACTAAATAGAGAGATGAGTGATACTTGGAGCAATGCATACCACACAAACACTTCAGCTAACTACAGATATTTCTAAATAAAAGAGCAATGCTGTCTCTCAGCTCCTCCCACTACTTAACTGATGTTATTCACAGTTTGCAAAGGAATTCTTTGGTAACTTTTTTAACTGACCCTAGCCAAGACCTCTTAAAACTACAACAGAATTGAACACTTGAAACAAAACAAATGTAATAGTAGAATAAGATACAAAATAGAAGTGATCAAACCTTAAATAAAGAGCTACAAATCAAAATTAAATGCAGAAACGAATGATACTCAGGGCAATGTAGACTACACAAACACTTCCTAAACAGAGAGTTGCCAGTACTGAGATTAGAACCCCTACCAACCTAGTTATAGATGCTATATTGCTATGTACTTATAACATGCACCCCAGAGCTTGTAGGATTTATACTGATATTTTCTCTGTAAGAATTACTATGTAGTGCTAAATAAGGGCAGTTAGGCCTAGTAGTTCAGAGGTGATGTCTCTATTTCTCAACAGAAATTTCTATACCTGCTGCTTGTATGATTTAGATAGGATGTTATTCACCACCACTTGGGAGTGGATAGCAGTCATTTTTCTTGCACACATTTGATAATGTTTGACTCTGCAATTACCATATTCATCTGAGTTTCTTTCCTGGGCATCAACACATTTCTATTATAAAGTTGTTTAAGATATCTTTACTCTATCAACCTTACCTTATTGTTTACCTTATTTACCCATTTGAGGACTTCTTAAGCTCTTTATCACTTGGCCAAGAACTTATTCTCAGTTGTATGGACCAGAACCAAGACATGATCTGGAACCTGGAGTTTTCTGCTCTTGACATTTCTTATATATACTGCTTACTGACTAGCATATGCTCTCTGCATGTGCTCCAGTATAGCGGATATTAGCTTTATCCTTTCTTATAAATCAGTGTATTACTCTATGACATTTTTCAGGGGTTTCCTCTTCCTCTCAAGTTTCTTTTACTATGTCCAATAGTCTTCTAGGGCACCATACAATATTTCAAAGGAGCTAAATCCTGTAGAGGCTTGGGTACCTCTCTCATGGAGAACTTCAAATAGGGAAACAGATGTTTGAGTTTTCCCCATATTTCTTGAACTTTAGTATTCTATTGTACTGTACAATTCCACCAAAACTGTGTTTGAGGGTATTAAATAAAGGTTCTTCGCTGTTTCAGCTGGAAGCTCTGACAAAGATGTTGCATGATCTTGGATGTAAACTGGTTGCCTTGGTCTGTTAAAATCTCCTTTGATATGTCTACCCAGGAGAATAATGGTACCTGCTCTTTTACATTTGCTTTGGAATTGACTTTTCACTGGTGTCCATTGTTGGCTCTAACCAGTGGCCTTACAGTGGTCATTGCAAGTCTTTTGAATGGTACCTCAGTCACTTCCATTGGTATTAAGGGACTTCTTAACCTCAGGTTAAGGGCTGTCAAGTTAGAGCAGTAGTTTTCAGCCTCATTTACTAGACTCAGCCAATAGAATTTGACTAGGGCCCTTGCTTTGTTCATGTCAGTGAATAAATGGCTGCCTAATACACTGATCTAATTGCTTTGGGTACTAGCAACTGGTGTATGGTACATCTCTCTCTCTCTCTCTTTCACTGTCATCATCATCATCATCTTCAACCCCTTTTTTCCTATTTTCTACATAGGATTTGGGTGTCATGTTAACTGTCGCCATCTCCCTCTATTCAATGCCACACTCCTGCCTTCTTCGACATTCGTGCCTGACTGTTGTAGATCTTCTCTCACACAATACATCCACCTTTTTGCTGGACACCCTTGTTTCCTCTAACCTTCTTCCAGAATGTCCCAAATCTTTTTCACCAAATTGTCTTCTGTTTTATGCACATGTTCCTGAACCATTGTAATCTGTACTCTTTGATGTGTTCTGCATTTGGAGGTACTTTGGCTTCTGCTCTTATGTCCTCATTTCTTTGATTATCCCACAGTGTGTATCCTACCACTCTTCTCAGGCACTTCATTTCCATCACTTCTAGCTTTCTCATCTGTTCCACCTTTACTGCCTAGGTTTCTGTACCATGTAGTGGTATTGGTCGCACCATCTATCTGTCTCACTGCAGACATCAGGTCAGTTGTGCTGCATCCTGAGCTGAATCCAAACTGCTCATCTCCCAACTTACTTTCAGATATTCTGCATATCCATTTATCATTCACCCTCTCCAGAACTTTCATGCAAAGGGATAGAAGTTTGATACCTCTGTACTGCCCATACTTGTGGATGTCCCCTGTTTTCTTGTACACTGCCACAAGTATGCTTATTCAAATGACCAAACTGGACCAGCACTGAGGTTAACCACCTTTGCATGGAGAAACAAAACCAAACAAACCAAATAAACCAAACAAAACCAAGTGGTGGATATGCTGAGTATAAAACGTTTAATTCAAAACCATAAGACTTTCATGAAAGAAATCCCTTCTTCATTGTATATATTCAGTGACATCTACAATCACATTTAAATAATCAGGTAAGAACCAAAATCATGTGACAGCCAATTAACCATTTAAAACAAACTTCCCAGTAAAATAAATAGATAGAAGTCAATAGCAAGAATATTAGCAGTATACAACAACATAAAACTATTCTCTCTCTCTCTCTCTCTCTCTCTCTCTCTATATATATATATATATATATATATACACACACACACACACACACACACATGGGTGTACTTTGTTTCATTGCATCTCATTTCACTGAATTTTATTTCACCCTGACCACATCTCTGACAACTCAAATTACTGAAAATTCTTTTCACTGAATCTCATTTCACTGAACTGAATTTAGTATATATGGCACTGTGTAGAGTACTCTAAGGGAAGTAAAAGTTATATGTCCTTTTCCTCACTGTAGTGCAATCCTGGAGCTAGTATATATAGTTGGTGGGGGTGTGGAGGGCACAGCACTCTAGACTGGGAGGTGTGCCCCACACCTTGTTTGTTTTATATTGTATTTTATCAAAATTTTCAAAACAATACATTTTAAACAATAGACATACATAGTTACAACACCAATGACTAACTCTCTCCGGAAGACAATATGAACTAAAAATAAGTAGGGTCCTGTGTCCCCCACACCCCCCTCAACTATATATACTAACTTCAGGATTGCACTACAGTGGGGAAAAGGGCATATATATTTTACTTGCCTTACAGTACTCTACACAGTGCCATATATACTAACTGCAGTTCAGTGAAATGAGATTTGGTGAAATGAGTTTTCAGTTATTTGTGTTTTCAGAGATATGGTCGGGGTGAAATGAAATCCAGTGAAATGAGATTCAACGAAACAAAGTAGACCCATGTATATATATATATATATATATATATATATATATATTATATATATATATATATATATATATATATATATATATATATATATATATATATACCCGCAGTGGTGGTGCTGTGGTAGCGTTGTCGCCTCACAGTAAGACGCTGTCCGGTTCGATTCTCAGATACAGCGTCTTCTGCGGGGAGACATGCATGAATGGGCGTACCTTTGTTGAAGGTTGTGCGTCAGGCCTGGCAAGCCAGGTACGTAAAAATCAACTGCCAATCATTAGCAGACCGGAGTTCCGCTGTGGCGACCCCTAACCGGGAAAAGTCAAAAGACACAAACATATATATATATATATATATATGTGTGTGTGTGTGTGTGTGTGTGTGTGTGTGTGTATGTAACCCTACATTCCTATACTTTTGCATTTACACAAATCATCACATAAAAATCATTAATTGCCTTTATATATATACGTCATATCAAATTCATTTGCTTTTTTCTCAATATGAGTTTAATTCCAACAGTAGTATTCAGTCCAGGTGTATGATCTGCCTCCAGTCTCAATATCCATTCATATTCACAAGTTTAAAGCAAGTTATTCAGGTTTCCTACCCTTCTGTTGCTAAATTTAAGATCATTAACTCTGAAAAGAAATTTGTGCTCAATGCCTTTCTCAGCTGTGTGCTTAGCAAGTGCATTGCTGGGTACCTGCCGTTTTATCTCTGACTTATGCTCTCTTATTCTCTTTTTCAATTTTCTCTTACATTTTCCTATATAGAAGGCAGAACATGTAACACAATTAGTCATGTAAGCAATATTAGTAGTGTTACATGTAACATAACAGTAAAACTAAAATTTTTTCTTCGTAACTGGAGGAATAAATTCATTCCCTTTCATAATATCATTGCAACACTTACAATTATAGTATTGGAAAGTACTACTTTTTGTGCTTTCTGTGGATACTTAACAGACATATCTTTATAACAGAGACATTGCTTCAAACTATAACATTTCGTATATGTGAAAAATGGTTTATTATCAATTATTCTAGATATCTCAGGTACAGCTTTTAAAATACTGCAGTTTCATTTTATAATATTTTCACACCATTACATCTTCTATTATATGTAGTCACATATCGCATATATTTCTTTTTGTCCTATCCCGAATATTAGCCTAATCTAAAGTATGCTCATCAGAGTATGGTTTTGCACTTCTTTCCCTATTTCTCAAATATCATTCTTAATATTCTGTAAAGGTTTGTCTTCATATCCACATTCTTTAAATTCTAAAATCACCTCATTCATTTTTTCCCAACATAACATGTTGTCTGTGTTTAATCTACTTACTCTCAATAGTTGACGTTTTACAGTACTTCTAAATGTATGGGGGTGTGCAAACTGGTTCTATGAGTAAATCTATTTTTTTGTAGCTTTTCTGTAAATAGAAGTAATAATATTAGTGCCTTCCTTTATTAAACTAATATCTAAATAGTTAATAGACTCCCTGGACAATTCTGCTGTGAACTGTAAAAAATCGGTTGCATGATTCAAGTAATCGATAAATGAATCTAACTAACTAGCATCACCACCCCATAATAAAAAAATTCATCAAAAAACACTTAAAAAAGAGGATCTTATCCCTAAATTCACATGTGTTATTAAAAATATAATCGGCTTCCCATTTTGCTACCGCTATATTTGCATAGGTATTAGCCACTGGAGTGTAAATAGCTACGTCAGTTTTTTGATGGTAGAAATGGTCATAAAACATAAACACATAATTTGTGAAAACAATTTCAAGAATTTTCACATATAGTTTCAGCATCCCTCCCATGCATGGTTGTATTTGCACATAAAAAATTCTGCACAGCATCTATCCTATAATTAATGGGAATCATAGTAAATAATGATTTAATATCTAATTTAACAAAGTAGTAATCATAACTTTCATTCACCAGTCAAAAGGTTTTTGTAAGAAATCTCTAGTATCCCGTATATAACTTCGCACTTTTGGCAAATATTTACCTAAAATAGTCTGTAAGTATAATGATATAGGTTCAGTTATCCATCCATTACCCAAGACAATCGGTCTCATGGGTAGATGGTATAAGTTTTTATGTATTTTTGGTAACTCGTACAAAATGGGACTTACAGGACATGAAATTATAAAGGAGTTAAATAGAGATCAATGTCATTATTGACTTGTAATTCATAGATGTACATGTTAGCATTAGTTATATACTTCAAGATGGCAGCACTGGTAATTTCACTAAAAGCATTGATATCAGTCAAAAACACAAACATACAGTTATCATAGTCCAATTTATTCATTATAACGATCGCTCACCCAATGTCAGCTTGTTTAATAACAATATCCTTATTACTTTCCTAGACCTTTGAGTACTTCATGTTCAGCATAAGTTAAATTCTAAACTTTCCTTTCATTCTGTTTTGGGTAATAGTCTCTTAAATAATGATCAGGATAGTAGAGATACTAGAGTTTTGAGTAATAATGTGTTTATGTTTTATGACAGTGTCTGCCATCAAAAAGCTGGAGTAGCTATGAACACACCGGTGGCTAATACCTATGCAAATATTGAGTTAGCAAAATGGGAAGAAGATTATATTTTTAATAATACATGACTTTAGGGATAAGATCATCTTTTTTAAGCAGTTTGTTGACATTTTATTTTATTATGGGGTGATGATGCTAGTCAGTTAGATTCATTTTTCGATTACTTGAATAATACAACTGATTTTTTACAGTTCACAGCAGAATAATCTAGGAAGTTTATTAACTATTTAGATATTAGTTTAATAAAGTAAGGCACTAATATTATTATTTCTATTTGAGAGTATGTAGATTAAATACAGACAACATGTTATGTTGTGAAAAGATAAATGAGATGATTTTAGAGTTTAAAGAATGTGGATATGAACTATGAAGATAAAGTTTTACAGGACATTAAGGATGATATTTTGGTAAATAGGCAAATTAGTGCAAAACCATCCCTCAGGTTCAGCAAGCTCTGCACGGAGTGCAGGAATAGTGCAAGAGCTGCTGCATGCAATATGGCTGACGAGCGATCCAGGAACGAACTCCCAGGATGTGCACGAGCGCTCCTACAGTATTCCTGCACAGACACCACTGCTATATGCTAATTACCTCATTTGCTGGTGAAAACCATACAAATGAGGTGAATTAGTGATCCGGGAAGAAGGCAGGCATCTGTGCAGGAATAGTGTAACCTGCAGAAATGTATTTGGTTACTAACCAAATGCATTTATGCAAATTACAAAATGGAGGCATGACAGCTCCAAAGAAAGCATGTATTAAATGTAGTAGGCATGCCACTGGCATGAGAAATAGTTGCAAAATTATAAAAAAAATAACTTTTTTTTTGGGCCGATTTCGGTTGTTTAATCGTAGGGCAGTGGTGCACAAACTAGATCGGCCCAAAAATAAGAAAAAAAGTTGGAAATAAGCTTTTAAATCCAAATCAGCATTTTTTCCATAATAGTCAATGGTATGCATAAAACAACAATACCAGGGAATAGTGGTTGCTAAGGGGGAAGGCTCAGTGTGAGTGTGGTAACTAGGAATTAGCATTCTGTTTTATGCAAATGAGGGGATTGATACTGAATCACAGATTTCCTCTCAGTGTTAGCTTCCACCCTACCGTGTAGGTTCAGCAACACTATTGTATAAATATTAGAGGTAGATGACCTCATAAGGTGGAGTGTCATGCATGCTGTAAGCTTATTGGAGCTCTGTGGCCCATGTTTGCCCTTAGCTAAGCACACTAAGGAAGGTGGTGTGTCTGAGGCTGCCTAGCAGTGTTTACATTGGCTGAACAGGTAAACAAAACAAAACAAAAAAAACAGGAAATAGCAGCTCTGTTCACATCTGAGCACTGGGAATGTGTGTACCGCCTCAGGGCTTAAACAGGAAGATGATGGAAAGGGAAAACAGCAGTAGGAAGGCAATCAAGGAGAACTAGCATAGCTGGCAGGTGAAATGTATCAGAATCAGGCAATTACACATGGAACAGCCTAGCACACTACTATAAACTATGCAAACACCTTCCAGTCTGTTTTTTCCCCAAAACTCTACACCACTGGTGTACACAGATGGGGAAATGTTACCTGACAAAAACTAACAAAATGTTAGGGGCTGCTGTTGCTCTCATACATCAATATGTGCAAGAGGCTGAGGGTGGTGAGGATGTAAATGCTGATGACCAACCCACAGTGAGGAGGAGGAGAAGAGTGTACAGACCCAGGGTAACCTACCAGGGGCTACATGAGCTGGAGACAGTGGAGCACTATAGGATGGACAGGGACATTCTACAGCAAATTGTTGAGCTGTGCCGGCCATGCCTCACACACAGAGCCAACAGAAGGGAACCCATCCCAGTGGATACCAAGGTATGTGTAGGCTTAAGAATACTAGCCACAGGTATCTTCCAAAGGGCAACTGGGGATATCATGGGAATCTCACAGGCATCAGCATCCAGGGTACTCCAGCAGTTCCTGGATGCCATGTCAGCACATGCCGGTGAGCACATATATTTCTTCAACACCTGTGAGCCATTGACCAGGAATATGCATATCTTCCACCAAATAGCAGAATATCCTGAGGTAGTGGGCACTGTAAACTGCACACACATACACATCAAAGCACCACCCGGTGAGCTGGGTAGGGTCTACATAAACCACAAAGGCTTCCCCTCTATCAACTGCCAGGTAGTGTGCGATGCCCTGGGCATTATCTTGAATTTGTGTGCTGGCAGCTCTGGAAGCTATTACAACTACTACATCTGGCATATGACACAGCTGTACCAGTCATTTCCCAGTGGGGACATCCCATATGGCCACCTACTGGAGCCATGGCTGATGACACCCATCAGAAATGCACACACACCTGAACAAGAACTCCATAATGAGGCACAAGTACAAACCAGAATCATAATAGAGAGTGTGTTTGGGATGCTGAAGTCACGGTTCTGCTGCTTGGACATATCCGATGGAGCCTTGCAGTACTCTTCAGCTACATGTACACAAATACTCTGGAACCAGGAAAGCAAACAAGACTCGAACCACCAGGGAACCACACCAAGGAAGTCCCTTCTAGGAGAGGAAAGCGCTTAACCTGTGAATTCAATAAACTTTGTTTTTTTATCTGGCTTCAAGGCATTTGGCTTGACCTTTGTGGAGTTGGTGTGGTTCCCTGATGGTACATGTACACAAATGTTCATAGTATGTGCCAAGCTACACAATATGATCTTGCGGAATCAGCTGCAGCAGGAACAGCATGGGGCAAGGCCACACAGCCCCCCAACATTGCCAAGGGCATCACAGGCACAGAGGGACTCGAAGGAGGAACAACCTGAGCCTGCCCATGTAGGCAGAAGGAGGCGTGCCCAGTATGCCTAGGCTTTGGCAAAGAGGCAATGCATAACACATGCCCTGACACAGTAGGGACCCAGGGAATGACACCTCTCTCTGACTTGCACATACAGGTAAAAGCGATGCCAAACATGACACTACCCGTGCTTTACCATGTATAGGGAGTGAACTATGAGCACTTGACATAGTCAGCCCTCCAGCCCTGTCCTCAATACTGGCACAGCCACAAGGTAAGTTACTCTTCTTATAAATTTCTGAATGGAGTAGTATGTTGTGATAGTTGTATCTATGGTATGGACATGAGCATGCAAGGGAATTGGGTAGCTGAATGGGATGGCAGCAGATAGTGGTCACCTATATGGGCAGCATGAAATCCATAACAAATACTGGTGTCAACATACTAGGCAGTACTAGACAAGGTGACATATCCCACTGCAGTACATTTGGTGGACCAAATGTGTGTCCATAGGACACACACATGCATGTCCATGAGGCAAACATACCCACCACCAGTCTCAGCCAGCAGGACAGGTGTAGATGACCATAAAGAAAGGCTGGGCTAAGGCTTCCAATTGAATTAATGTCAGTGGTTAACAGCCCCCCCAGACATACACATACAGACTACAACAGGTCTGGCAGTTGTATGTTAGTTCTGAAGGGTAAACAGTCTAAAACTGAAATGTAGGCCAATAAAACCTAAGATCTGTACTCTACTGATATGTCTCCTGTCTGCATGATAGGTTAGAATACAAAATGAAATGGAAGCCAACAGCATACCTGAAATACCAGTACAGTCATAGCAAATGTTTAAAGTCATCAGGTCTGCCATCCCCCCCAACAATCCTATCTAGAAATGCAGTAACATGTAAGTGTGAGGAGTAAAATCAGTGGAGCACATATTGCCTGAGCTGGCCTAATCTACCGGATAGATTGTTCCATGTGTACAATATGCAGGGGTCTGTGTGTTAGGTTGTTGTGTGATCAATATTGTCTGGAAGTGGTCAGCATATAGGCAAGGAGGGTTGTGTCTTGGTGGCCTATGGCCAGTACTGTTGATGGCAGGGCCATGTTCTGACAACTGCAGTGCCAACCACAATGCTTCTCAGCAATACCCAGGTCAGCAGTCATCCATACTCACTGTCCAGATGTCAATATCTGTCACCGTCTGAAAGATGGACATGCCATGAATGTTGGCCCAGACATGCACAGTACACAGGTGAAAGTTCCTTAGACAGAGTACATAATATGTAACTGTCAACTGCACACAACTTTGGAATTGTACATACAGGTTAGCCGCACATTAGTTGTCTGTGTAGTATGGAATACTGATGTAGTCTGGCCAGTCACTGGCAGACCACAAAAGGCACAGTTATGAAGTAATGAGAGACTGCCTATATCCCTGCACAAAGCAGCATAAGGGGAATATCCCATGTATATCTGTGAGTCAGCTACAAGAAGCTTCCATATCAAACATGCACTCAGCTCACCCCACCATCAGCTACAGGATTATCACAGGTCATATCCTTGCAGCTGGGAATGAGTACAGTATGACAACCACTTCTGTATGGGAATACACACAGAATGCAGCATGCTGAAGAGGTGTCCCATGCAACTGTGTCCCTAGCTGTAAGCAGCACCTTGCCAGCATTCAGACCAATGGATTAATGTGGACAGGAACTATTACCATTAACACCTTGCACACTTACTCTGTCACCCCCCAGGGGAATCCAGTGGCTCACAGCCTGGGAATGTAGGAGTGACAGAATGCACTGGTCTGCTACAAATGGCCTGCATCACTACCAAATGGCCTACAGTCCTCTGTCAAAGGCCTGTGCCTCACTCATAACGCCAATGTATGTTATCTCATGGAGTCCCAATTAACAACATAACACAGTCAACAGAACATAAATGCAAGGCCATGTTGACAAATCCCAGTAGCATGCCCACCATGTCCTACTGCATGAACTGTGGACCAACCCCTAATTACCGCATGGATGAAGGAACAACTATAGGGATACTTCTCAGATATCTCTTGCATAATGTTAGGAAGAGGATAGAATAACAGATTGGGGGGTGTAGAAGCATGGACGTCATGGAGTATGTATAGTCTGAAAGTCTGATGTGTGCCCATACTACCCTGCCTGCAATCCCAGTAATGAGTGCCTACAAACCTGCTTGTAAACCACAATGTGAAGGGGAACTGACCAGTTATATGAGCCCTGCCTCTGGGTAACCTGGGTGAATCTGTACAGCTGAGAGGTATGGCCACAGCAGGATATGGCCATTCTGTTACATTGATATTAGTACAAGAAGAGGATGCTCAGCCACCATAGTGCCAAGGTGCAGGACCATTTACACAGACCCATCAGCAAGTGTCTGTAGCTACTCCTCCAGAATGGCATGAGTGTGTAAGAATATGTAGGCTGCAGACCCCAATACTGGACACAGCTTCATTCATCTTGTATTTCCCAGGAAATAACTGTCAGCAAATAAGTATATCTGTCAGTAGTTGACATAATACATCACAGTGTAAAACAGTACATATGTCTGAATATCTCTAACACCAACCATGTAACACAAGCAGCATAGACAGCAATAGTTACAGTATCCCACTATCATTCGTCCATTGTGACTCCATATTTTCAACCTAGCTACAGATATCCTGCAGAAACAGGTTGTTAGCTCTAGGTGTAGAACACCAAACCCTGGACTGGAGTACAACCTACCTAGAATGGATTCACATACTCAATACAGAAGGTCATACTGAGCATGCTCCTACATTTATAGAAATGAAACCCATGTCTGACAACACAGTGGACTATAGATATCTGTCAGTTGCAGACGTCTGTGCACACACACCACATTGTATACTGTTCATGCTTTGCACACACATTGGATAGGAATACTCACACATATCCAAGGCCAACACACTATAATATGTCAAACATGCACACACAGAGATGTGGGGAAGAGAGTGACAGACAGTGACAGGGAGATTTCTATTAAGAAGCCTGTCCCACCCACCACACATCCAATTGGCCGATATCACATGATTTGCTGATGTCAATCACTGCAGACGTTCTTGTTGGTAGCCGTCAGCCCTATAGTATCTGTGGTGCTTGTGATAACTGTGTAACATGATAGTACAAATCAGTATTCATCTAGCATTTGTATACCCAGTGTTGTCAAATGTAAAGTTGTGTGTGACTGAGTGTGTGTGTGTGTGTGTGTGTGTGTGTGTGTGTGTGTGTGTGTGTGTGTGTGTGTGTGTGTGTGTGTATGTGTGTGTATTTGTGTGTTTCCAGAGAAATAATTTATGGCCCATTCATACATACTGCACTTCCCATTGCCCATGTTAGCACTCCTGCTGATGTCAGTCACCTTGAAATAACCCTCTGGCCAAATCTCAGCCCTATAAGCTGTGTGGCACTTGCAATACTTGTGTAATACTGTAGTACAGACAACTAGTGAGGTATGAGCTCTAATCCCAGACATGGCAACTGTGAAACTCTGTGTGTGCATGTGTGTGTATGGAGATGAATGATTTTGAGGCCATTCACACTCACTACACCTCCCATTGCCCTACTTTAGAATGCCTGCTGATGTCAGTCACCTTGAAATAACCCTTTGGACAAGTGCCAGCCCTATAAGCTCCATGATGCTTGCGATAACTGCACGATGTGATACTGTAGCATACTAGTTAGGTAGGAGTTGTAATCACAGACATGGCAACTGTAAAACTGTGTGAGTTTGTGTGAGACAGTGTGTGTGTCTTTAATAATACCTGATTTTATGGACATTCACACTTACTACTCTCCCCTTACCCCTCCTTTAGCACTGCTGATGATGTTAGTCACCTTCAAAGATACCTTTGGACAGCCTTCCAGTATATAAGCTCTGTGGTGCTTCTGATAAATGCGTAATACTATAGTGTAGCATACTAGTCAGGTAGGAGTTCTAATCCCAGTCATGGCATCTGTGAAGCTGTGTGTGTTTGTGTGAGAGAGTGTGTGGGTCTTTGATAATATCTGATTTTATGGACATTCACACTTACTACTCTCCCTTTACTCCTCCATTAGCACTGTTGCTGATGTTAGTCACCTTCAAAGATACCTTTGTCCAGCTCTCCAATATATAATGTCAGTGGTGATTGCAATAACTGTGTAATACTATAGTGTAGCATACTAGTTTGGTAGGAACTCTAATCCCAGACATGACAATTGTGAAACTGTGTGTGTTTGTGTGAAAGAGTGTGTGTGTCTTTGATGATACCTGATGTTATGGACAGTCATACTTATTACTCTCCCCTTACCCCTCCTTTAGCACTGCTGCTGATGTTACACATATTCAAAGATATCTTGGCACAGCTCTCCAACATGTAAGCTCCATGGCACATGCCATAAATGTGGAACAATGTAGTAGCAGTAACTACATAGGTACAGCTTTGAATCTCATCTGTGGCAAGTGTTTCTGTGTATACATATGTATGTCCATACCTCAATGATGTTGCCCCCATTTACACCCAGTATACATCTCAGTGCCTGCTTTTAGCAGTCCTGCAGATATCATCCACCTTAGAAGTACCTGTTTTTAACCCTAAACCATGTATGGTCAGTGGTGCATATGGTAAATGGGTAACCATAATGGTCTGTAAAGATTGTTGGATACAGGTTTGAACCTCACCCCTGGTAAATCTGTGTGTAGGGTAAAATTATTTTTGGGATCTCTCACCCACTACATCACCTACTGCCAGTATTTACAAGGGCTGGTGATGTTCCTCACCTTAGCAATACCTTGGGACAACATCCATCCTATAAGCTCCATGACATGTGCAATAAATGCGGGACACAATAGTAGCAATACATAGCTAGGTAGGGGTTTGAATCTCAGTACTGGAAAGTGTGTGTGTGTGTGTGTGTGTGTGTGTGTGTGTGTGTGTGTGTGTGTGTGTGAGAGAGTGTGTGTCTGTGTCTGTCATCAGTATCTTGTTGGGGGGGTAGCTGTGATTGTGTAATAACAGGATCCATTGTGGGGTGGGTTTTGCTAAATTATTACATTGAGGACCTAATATATGTCACAATGTCCACCTTACACGGCCAACAGATGTCAAACACAGGAGAGGTTGGTGTAGATAATCCATAGCCCTACATGTGACAGTATGGATTGTTGAACAATATAGGCAAACCTTTTATTACTCAGAGAACACTCTCCATCCATGTCTCATGCACAAACACACTTGGCTAGGCAACAAACACTGTATTGGTAGTTCCCTGCATATTGCCTCACAGATAGTAACCATGGTGTGTTTGCAGTGGACTACATGCCTGTATACCACAACAGTGCCACTGACATCAGAAAGTACTTTGATGTGTTACATAATCTCCTGACTGTGTGTTATCTAGCAAGTAAAAGGACATGGCATCCTGTTCCAGCCCCTCAGTAGCCAAATAAATGTGTACAGTGGCCCTTTTGCTATGTTCCCCACTGGACACCTCCAACAACTGTAGAGTCTGCAAACATACCCCACAAAGGGAATACCCTGCCTTATACACATGCCCTGTATGGACAGACACCACTAACTCCACTCAATACCCACATCATGCTGTCAATGTAGGTGCAAGCACAACCTCAGTTACATAGCCAGGTCTCACCAAATGATGTCAAGAATGCTACATCAGAAGATAACAATCTGTCCGCACAACATGCCCCAGAAACCTCAAGTACACTTCCACACATCAAAGAACATGCATGAGGGACATGTCGACAACCCAGACACTGTCCATGTTATGGAATATAGATCACATACATGGGAAGCAGTGCACATCACTGGCCACCTGCAATTATAACCCAGATGAGTGGATGGTGAATACAATACCCACCCCAGGGGACCACTCCAGGGACTACACCCCTTATCCACACTGGGGACTATTGTCTTCTGGTCTGATGCCAAGGTATTCCCTTGGCCTAGCCTTGTAGAGCCATCAGGCCCATTCACCTATTATACACCTATGAAGCAATGAACCTATGAAGCTCAGTACTGGCAAGTGTGTGTGTGTGTGTGTGTGTGTGTGTGTGTGTGTGTGTGTGTATGTGTGGAGATGAATGATTTTGAGGCCATCCACACTCTCTACACTTTCCATTGCCCTACTTTAGCACGACTGATGATGCCACTCACCTTGAAATAACCCTTTGGCCATGTTTCAGCCCTATAAGCTCGGCGGTGCTTGTAATAACTGTGTAATACTGTAGTGTAGCAAACTAGTTAGGTAGGAGTTCTAATCCTGGCCCTGCCAACTGTGATAATGTGTGTGTTTGTGTGAGAGAGTGTGCATGTGTCTTTGCTGACACCTGATTTTGTGGACATTCACACTTACTTCACTTCCCTTACACCTCCTTTAGCATTACTGCTGATGTCACTCACATTCAAAGATACCTTTGGATAGCTCTCCAACATGTAAGCTCTGTGGTGCATCCAACAACATCATAACACTGTAATAGCAATAAATAGCCAGGTAGGGGGTTGAAATGCAGTACTGGTAAGTGTGTGTGTGTGTGAATGTGTGTGTGTGTGTGTGTGTGTTTGTGTGTGTGTGTGTGTGTGTGCGTGTGTGTGTCATCAGTATCCTGTGTGGGTGTTGGGGTGATTGTGTAATGACAGGATCCATTGCACTGCTACATTATTATATTGAGGACCTATATGTCCCAATGTCCACATTACAAGGATAACATTTTTCCAACACTGTAGAGGTTGTTGTAGACAATCCACAGCCATAAATTTGTACTTCCATGTGCAATTACTATGTGACAGCATGGATCAGTAAACAATATAGGCAATCGTTATAATTCCCAGATATCACTCTCCACCCACGGATCATACAAATACTTGCTTGGCTCTTTCTCCCTTCCTTTCTTACTTTCTTTCTTTCTGTCTCTCTGTCTCTCTCTCTCTCTCTCTCTCTCTCTTTCCCTCTCTGGTAGATGTGGAGAAATACATCTGTTTTGCAAAGGAAAGGCAGCAGCTTGACTTTTGTAGGTAATGCTCTTGATCAGCTGATGGCCTGTGCACGAACTGGAGTCCCCCACTTGCTAATTGCATGTGGAACAGCTGTGGCATCATTCCTATAGCCAATTGCATAGAAACACACTTCTATAACTAAGCAGATCATGTGGGTGTTGGCCGTTTTCCTTCACTGTGAGCAGGACTTCATGTGGATATCTGACAAACAGCATCACAGAGAATAGTTGGAAATTCCTCTTACAACATACACTGTGGAGGCAGGCCAGTAAACAGATGGGGGATGTTCCAGACATGAGGACATAATGTATGTATTGATGTTCTATATTAGTAGTAATGTTGGGTTAACAGGGTTTGTGTGGATATGGCTATTCTGCATGATTTAAGTCTGGCATGACAGTGTTATGTGGTTGAGGAAACTCTCACCTGTAGGGCTATCTGCAGACTGGCCAGAGTCTGGAGTCTTAGATGTGGTGTGTTACTCACACATTTCCTGTCTTTAGAAATGCAGTAGCATACTCTTATGATTGCAGTCAAGAAATGGTGACACCCATGATTGTTACTGACTTCATATCCCTCAGAAGAGATATGTCACAGCAAACCCTGTTACACCAGCAATTTTCTCAGTTTATCACAGCAATATGTCAATATTGGCCCTGTGTTTGTGTATCTGTCCCCCAAGTCTGTCACGCTTTGTCCATATGTCATGCAGTAAGAGGTGCATATGTACAGTATATCATTATTTACTGACATCATTCCTGATAACAAGCCAGTGATATATCAGACTGCCAGACATGTTATGTATAGTAGGCCTTATATTTGAGGACAAAACCTAGACATTCTGTTGTAGTCTGTACAGTAGTGAGGTCTGTGTACTTATGGTGATTGGTGACAGAGTGCCAGTATTGTGTAGCAGTGTATTGTGAATATATTACCCAGCCTGTGTACACACTGTGGTAGATGTCAGTGTTCTTGGTCCTGTTCTATCTGATGTTGCATGCTGCTCCAGTTTCTGGTACCCTATTAGCATATATGTTTGTAGGGCCAAACTGAGATGTCCCATAACACAGTCAGGCATCAGACTACACTGTGAATTGGGCCAGTATATGTAGGGTTAGCGTATGAGTGGCAAACATGAAGATGGTTTTGTTCACACAGTCTATATACTGTACTATTAATTAGGCTTACCATAACATGAATGTGACTGTGTTGAGATTGGTTGTGGGTATGCATTTTCACACGGGTGTCTGTTACTATGTGCTGTTACATGCCTGTAGTGCCTGCTATATTTGCAACTACATGTGTATTCTCCCAAAGGAAACTTGGGTCAGTGTTGTGGCAGTCTGCTTGTAGTTTACACAGTGCTTGGTCACATGCCTAGCTGCTCAGTGTATTTACCTAGTGTGATGTTATGTCCAGATATTTGTCAGATGTACTGTTGCCTGACCACCATATGTGTTGTGTATTTCTGAAATAGCAGTGGGATGCTGTGAAGATGTATGTCACTAACTAGTGGGAATTATGTGGGCTTGGGCCCTCTGCTCCACCAGTTAATATGTGTTAGGACAGACAGGACGGTGAGAATGCATCAACTGTGTGAGCTTATGTACTCCAGTATTTCTGCTATATCCCCATTTTAATGGCTGTAAACATCCCTTTTGTCAGGCTTGGCCCACACTTCTTGCACTAAGGAGTTCTGTGTGTACCTCTGGACTGACCAGATTGTTTCAGACTGTCCATGTTTATTGGTCATATTTCTGCTGTATTCCACAGGATGATTACTGTGATTTGTGTGGCACTTCACTTTGATGATTTTATGACATCTGTCAGTAACTGATGGCATACATGTCAGTTTCAGAAGAGCCTTCCTATGTGTGTATGTACATGTATACATATATCTACACACACACACACACACACACACATATATATATATATATATATATATATATATATATATATATATATATATATATATATATATATATCCTTATCCTTATGTGTAAACATGAGTGTTGTATATACCTTCTCAGATATATCAGATGTATCCCACCATACTTATCTGATATATGTATATTTAGATATAAAAACATGACTGATTCAACACTATTTTCACTAACAAGTAGTAAACAATTGTAGTAATCAAAGCAGTTGTTCACTACTATTTAGTATGTGCAACAAACACTTGTACAGCTGAGATGGCTTAATGATTAAGTGCTGTGGCTATAATTTACAGGGTCCTGGGTTCAAGACCTGTAAGGGCTGCTTATTTTGTTGCTAGGCAGAACAAGGAATGTTGGATACAGAGTGGTTAAGGTAGTTTTGAGCAGCTTTAAGTGGGTTTGCATGGGTTTGTGTGACATTAAGCAGTGCTAACGTATGGTTAAACGAAAAGGCGCTTACACCGTGTAGGCTTCACTTACCAGTGTGCAGATCTGCTTAGCATTTACACACATTAGCATTAACCCACAATACTAGAGATTATGCACATCTATTCATTATTAAACTGCATAAACAGTCTATCTTATCTGACATATGCATGTAGATACTTTACAGATGAAAATGGATAAGCAATAGTGTCTAGTAGTGTTTCCTGGGGCCTTATCTGCACAGTCCTTGTCCATTGTGTGGGTGGCACCCACCTCTACAATGCTGTCTTCAGCCTGGCTGGCTTGGTTGGCAGGTGGGTGCCTCAAGGCTGGCAAGGATCTCCTCAGCATGTGTCAGTGGGTGCTGGATAGCATGACCCCCACCTGTGGCTATCTGGCCCCTCCTAACTGCAACAGCATACTGATGGGTGTGGCAGATCTGATCGGAGCATTGATGCCACACCTGCTCATAATTTCTGTTGTGCAGGCTGACATTGTTTACCCTGTAGATGAACTCAGTCCACAGGGCAGTCCTCTCCTGCAGATCCTGGACCCTGCGGCCAAAGAGGATGGCATGATGCATGATGACATACTGGATGATTGCATCATTTTCCAGGTTTGTGAATGCAGTCAGACATTCCCGGGACATTGTACCTGAAAGACATAAACAGAAAAATATGTCACATGACCTCATACAGTTGCTCAAATGCATATCAACAGTGCATATTACTTGCAAATGATCCTAACTATACCATAACATTGTAAGCTATCATGGCTTTGACATCTTGCATTACACTCCTGGCCCTGACCTGTCCAGTTCCCCCAATGTTGGACACTTAATGGCATAATCCACTATTCACCATTCATTTTTGTGTAGAGGGATGACAGTGGCCATCTTCCATGTGGATGGTGTGTGGATGGTGGCATGTGTGTGTTTGACTGTAGTGTGTGATGGAACTGTGAGATCATGCCTGTATTCCTTTAGGAGGCAAACTGTGATATTCTCATGGCCCATGGAGACTTGCTGTTGGTGCCATCAGTTGGCATTATGTCCATGCCCACCATTGATGTGGGCAAGAGTGTGGGTGATGTGCGTATCACCCTGTACTAATGTTGTGGACAAGATGCCACTGTTCACGCCTATCCTGTCTGATGCAGGTTGCATGTATCCATGGCATGTGTGTATGAGGTGTGCTTTACCCCCAGTACAGGTTGACATGTGTTACTGGCTCTGAGACTGCGTACATATGTGTAGACATGGTTGTAATTGACCTTGGTGGTTTGGATATGTCTGATTTCTAGTCATAGTCAGCCTTACAGGAAGTCACCTGTGAACCTACATGCTTGCTCAGATAGAGGTGCACTTACTTCCAAGTTGTGGTCTGCACCTATGTGTCCCTGTATAGCCACTATAGCAACCTATTATGTGCTTTGTGTCTTGGTGCTGTCCACCAAGGGGGATTATCCTATCGCTGGTGGAGGATGGTTGTACAGGTAATGTACTGCTGATTCCATATAGCTACAGTGGATATGAAATGTACACACCCTTGTTACTATGCATGGTACTTGTGCAATTGGAACATGACCCCACAAAAGCACATGCCAACACAATCCCCACTTGTAATGTATCCTATAGCCTACTTAGTTCAATAGGGAACATAACACTCTGTCCAGTGGAAACATATGGGAATTAATACTCAGTACAGTAAGCCAGTTAAATGCATGTGCACACCCTTACACTATGTTGTTTAAACTCCTGCTGAGATGATTACAGCATCCATTTGTCTTGGTTTGTACTCTAACGTCATATCACATCTTCACCTGACAATGGTTGCTCACCTTCTATGAAACAGCTTTGTTACTTTTTCAATAGAATTGTACAGGTTATGGGTCACATTTGAGGTGAGAAATGTTTTGACATGACTTTCTGTGGTCTCATTGGCATAAAGCACATAGACCTGGCATTCCAACAGGGGTGTGTACACTTTGATATCCAGTGTATATGGGTGTTGATATAGCTGTTAGTGGTAGGCATGGACAGCGGGTCATAACACAGTTGTACGCTTCTCTGATTACTATATGATAAGCATGCCTACTGTAGTACCCATATCAGTGTCATGGCAATGCAACCATTAGTAGCAGTACACATTTTATTTTGTTGTATGCCGTGACAGTGATATTACACATGCGCAACATGCACATCCTATTTTCTGGACTGCTCGTGACCCATATTATTACTTCTGTGCCTTTCAGCTGAACATACACACACATACACATGCTCAGGGGATACCTGGTACACATTTGTGTTCTATGTCATTATGGCACACTGTGTTTATAGTCTTGAAGCTCAATCTTACATCTCAACCTGTTATACCAGGACTTCTGGTCATTGGTCCACCTTATTGGGTAACAAAATAGGGAAGTCAATTTTGATAACATAAAAAATATAGATGCCATAAAACAAGTATATGTGTAAGTGACTACAGATATCTGTCACAACTGTGAACTTTGTCCAGAAGAACACTATACAGTTGAATGTTATTAATTCGATATATCACATGCCATTTAACACATGCATCTGCAACAGTGCTTTACTATGCTCATGCCTTATATAGGTATCCCAGATTTACAATACAAACATGTATAATACTCATATTCATAGATAACATATGGATATGGGCAACATCCCATTAACTGGCCTAGCAGTGGCACAGACATGACTGTTTGACAGATACTCTAGTGGTTGCCGTATGTGAGCTGTCCTTTCCCAGGATGTGTCAGGCTCCTCAGATGTGACCCAACTTATCCACCTCTTAGATCATCACATGTGGACAAAGCCTAAAATTAGGTGGGGATATCTAGGGACAGATCATAGATATGCCTATTACAAACCTATGAAGTTTGTACATGATACATTGCACATTACCATGACTGTTCTGAAGGTGGTGGGGTCTGAAACTCATGTGTCTGTCATGACATCATTACTTCCACCTTCAGCTAGTTGCCAGACTAATATAGATGTTTGGAGGAACAGAATAAACACTTCTTCTTCTTCTTTCAGCTTTTTCAGGTTAGGGGTTGCCACAGCAGATCACCTGTCCGCTCATGATTGGCAGTAGAATTTTATGGTGTCAAGTTGCCAGCCCGGCATCCAACCTTCCACAGAAGGCACACACACTCACTCACACCTAGAGCCAATCAATCCACCTACAGCATGTCTTTGGGATGTGGGAGGAAACCAGAGCACCAGGAGGAAACCCACGTGACCACAGGGAGGACATGCAGACTCCACACAGAAGGCAACCCAGCCAAGGATCGAACCAGAGAACCTCTTACTGTGAGGTGACAACACTAACCACTGCACCACTGTGGCCACCCAGGAACAGAATAAACACTATGATGGCTAAATCTTGACATTCTGTGAAGATCTGCACAGTTGACAGGTATGGCCCACTGCCGACAGTGTCAGATGCTATGTCCATAGCATGTGTTCAGCAGGATGATATTACAGCAAGTATTGATGGCACATATACATCTTTCATAATCATCTATCCCATTATTACAGACCAAGTACTACATTCAGTTACATGCTTACATGTTTCACATACCTGGTTTATCTTTAGGTTCCTTCTGTGTACAGGATGTCTTCTTGTTTTTTATTTTGAGGTTTCGTTTATGTGTTTTTTGTGTCTCTCTGTCTCTCTCTCCACTACTGGGATCGAACTTGTATGAATAGGTTGAAGCATGGCTTTTGTAGGTGATGCTCATGTTCAGGTGATGGCCTCTGCATCAATTGCTGTTCCCCACTTGCTAATTGCATGCAGGCAGCTGTGTAGTTTTTCCAATAGCCAATGTCATAGCAACCCACTACTATAAATAACTACATCATGTGGGCATTGTTCCTTTACCTTTCTTGTATGGAAGACATCCTTCATGTGTGTGGGCAGCAGTGGTACAGGCAGCAGGTAGGAATACCTTTTACAACAGGACATGTGGACACAGGCCAACTACATGTTTGTATAAGGTTCCAGACCTAGGGACAGTGTTTGAGTATTGCTGTTATATGCATTGAATACTGCTAGTTTTACAGGGTTTGTTTGTACATGATAGTTTTGCATGGAATGCAGTCTGTCTGCATAGCTCTCAACTGTGGGCCTATACACATGATGGCCAGAGGATTGGCTGTTATGTTTTGTCTGTTCCCCACACAGGTCTTGTCCCTGACATATCAGTGGCATTCTCTCTGTTGATTGCTATCAGTACATGGCAACATCCATTTGTGTTTCTGACTTCATATTCCTGAGCAAGTGCATGTTGCAACCAATCCTGCAACACCAGCAATTTCCATAGTGTATAACAGCGATATTTCAAATATAGCCTTGTGTTTCAGCCTCTTTCCTCCACCTATATACCAGGCTTTCTCCATATGTCATGCAGTAAGAGGTTGATAGGTATGGTCTATCATTATTTAGTGCTGACATTCCTGCTATCATTCCAGTGATGTTGTGGACTCCCACACAAGTTGTGGGTTAGGGTCCATATATATATATGAGGGCTACAGCTGGAGAAAACATGTGTGATCCTGTACAGTCTGGAGGCCAGTGTATAGACAACACTGTTATATGCCCTTGTAAGACATTTTATGGGGGAGGGGTATTAAATGTTTTTAACCTAGGCTGTTATAACATGTGATGAATATTAGTAATAAGAAACATTAAGGCATATGGCTGTACATTTTCATATATTTTACCATGGGAACAGTGGAGGGCTAGAGTTTACTGTCTTGCACACAGTTATGTCATATGGTTGCCACCTTTTCAAATGGCCCAAGAGGGACATTTTTGGTACAAACATCAGATTTTACAGGCCGACACATACCGATAGCCAGTACAAAGGATAGAACTTAACTTTTTTGCCTAAATAAAAGCTTATTCTTGTAGCATTTTAGTTGCTTATTCTGTTTCTTATAATATTTAGGTATTTCAGATACAGAATAACTGTTTTATGCAACTATTACATAAAATATAGGAAATAATTTTATCCTAAAATCTCTGGACATTTGCCTTTTTTACAATTTTTTTCAGGACACAACTGCCCAAAGAGGCACTGTCCCTCACATAGTGGGACAGGTGGTAACCCTATTATGTCAGTGTGATAGTGACGTTTTAAGTTAAGCATTGTTATGTAACAGATACATTTACATTGTGACAGCTGATACTTTTCCCCTTAGGGGGTTGAGTACAGACTGTAATTTGAGGCTGTTGAACTACATCTGTAATTAAGTGTTGATTGATTCTTATCTTCAAGGCAAGTGTGTTTTTTACTGTTGTACTCCTTGAAGGCTTTAGCAGCTTACTGTATCTATCATATGTTCTCGTCTGTTCTGCTGCATCTCCAGCTGAACTTTATTCCTCCACCCAAAAAGTCTTCACAGCAGCAGAAAACTGGTTCCAACATATATGTCTCCTCCTTAATCCCAAAAAAAACAAATTATTCATATTCTCTCCAACCCTTAAGTCAGCCCCTCTCTCCTTTTCTATTACAGCTACCAACGGTACTATCATCTCACCTGATTTATCCACTAAACTACTAGGTGTAACAATAGATAATCAACTGAACTTTGATGCCCATATTGACCGTACTATCAAAACTGTTAATAAAAAGATAGGAGCCCTCTACAGACTTAAGCCCTTTCTAACAACAACTGCTAAAGTGTCCCTAGCCCAAACTCATTTCATCTCCACATTACTATACGCCTCCCCAACTTTTATCAACCTCTCTAAATCTAACCTTCAGAAACTTGCCACGGCCTACCGCAGCATTGCTAGGTTTGCTACAGGTTCCCCATTTCGTACACATCATTGTGTTAATCTGAAAATGCTTGATTGGCTTGAACTTCAACATCTTATTCTATTACATCAACTAGTCATCACATATAAAATTCTCCATTACCCTACTAATACACCCATACTCAATAACCTTGTGGCCCTCTACAAGATTCTCTCTTCCCTTCGCTCTGCAAACAAACTGCTAGTAGCCACTCTCAAGTCACACAATAAGGCAGGTGACTCCTTGTTCACCAATACTATTGGCCCATACTGGAATAAACTCCCCACAGAATTGACTACTTTGGGCTCATCACAACTTTTCAAGAAACAACTAAGAAACTATCTCAAATCCCACTGGCTAAGCCCTTGCTTGAATCCAGACTGACCTCCCATCTAACTTTCTTTATACTTTTCTTCATTACTTCTCCTTCTTCTCTCAATACTAACCCTCTGTAGCTCGCCTATCTCTCAAATGGACTTTCTTTTTTCCCCTACAAAGTCGCTTTCTCCTTTTATTACATATATTACTGCAACATGTCACCTCACCTTGTTTTTAAACCTATTAATCATCCCTGCTCTGCAATTTCTGTTTCCTAGAACTAGTGCCCAGGCACTAATTGTTTATCATAATTCTTAATATTGTAAATATTTTTTATTCTTATAGTTGTTATGAAAGAATATGGGATCATGGATCCCTTCTGTATTTCTCCTTTGTTTTGTTTACCTATCTTAACGTGCTACTGTAAATGTAACTACACTACATTGAATTTGTTCTTTACATTCTTATAATATTTGTTTCTTTTGTTTCTTTTATTGTCCTGTTTGAATGTTTTTACTAGTATATAGTGGAGCTTTTCTCCTCGGGCCTCTGCTGAAAATGGACATGTATCCAGCCAGACTAGCCCGGTCAACAAATGTAAAATAAAATAAAATAAATAAAAATAAAATATGTTTTCTTTGAGAGTTGCATTAAACATTTATTATGTATTTCAGACACCTAAATACTATAAGAAATGACATAAACAACTGAAATGGTACACAAATAAACAATTATATGTACACAAACTGTGTGTGGTGCCATGTCCTTTGCACTGTGTGTGGGTATAGGTTTCATGCAATATTTATTTTTTATTTGTTGACTGGGAAAGTCTGGATTGGAATGAAGCTAACTTTCAGCGGAGGCCCAGTGAGAAAAAACTCCAGATGCATGTCTTTGTAATGTGGGAGGAAACCAGAACACCTAGAGGAAACCCACACAAATGCAGGGAGAACATGCAAACTCCATATAGAAAGCACCCCAGCTGAGAATCAAACTGGAGAACCTCTTGCTGGGAGGTAACAATGCTACCGCTGCACCACTGCGCTATCCATTCTCATTTGTAGGAAAGAATCAGACACTGACCATTTGTAAAGGTGGCAATCATAGAAATAATGGCTGTTTGATATTCTGTGCACCCTCTATATATACTCTCTTTATATATATTTATAAGTATTTATTTATATATGCATATATATATATATATATATATATATATATATATATATATATATATGTGTGTGTGTGTGTGTGTGTGTGTGTGTGTGTGTGTGTATGTGTGTATGCATCATTAGAAAGTTTAGTGCTTCCACATTGTACCTTCCCCATGGTAGACTGACAGTTCTGCAGGATATGTTAGAGAAATCATCCCAGCATCTTACAGCTGAGATGGCTTAGTGATAACTTGTTATGGCTATGTTTTGCAGGGTCCTGGGTTCAAGACTTGCAAGTGCTGGTTATTCTTTTGCAAGGCAGGACAGTACAGGTGTGGAGGAAGGGATAATGGCAATAATTACAAGAGGTCCCTATTTGGGCCCCTTCACCCCATTTACAGTGGCTTTGGTCAGATGTTTTGCAATGAGAGGTTCAGAGTGTGGATCCGATGTCTGAATGCACTATATATATACATATATATATATATATATATATATATATATATATATATATATATATAGATATATAGACACATATATATATATATATATATATATATATATATATATATATATATATATATATATATATATATATACACACACACACACACACACACACACACACACACACACATATATATATATATATATATATATATATATATATATATATATACATATGCATATATAAAAAATACATTTTCTCTACTGTAGAATGACAGTGCTGCATGATATGCTTGAGAAAGCATCACACATATCTACAGCTCAAGTGGCATAGTGGTAACTTACTGTGGCTATGTTGTGCAGGGTTCTGCATTTGAGACTTGCAAGGGCTGTTTATTTTGTTGCTAGGCAGAACAAGGGCTGTTGGATACAGAGTGATTAAGGCACTTTTAAGCATTTGTAAGTGGCTTTGTGCAGGTTTGCACAGCGGTAAGCATTTCTAACCTCTGGTTAAATATGCTTGCAGACATTTAGGCTTAAAAATGCTTAATCTGTGTAGGCATTGCTTAGCACCATGCAAACAAGCTTAATCTTGGTTACTACTGCTTAAAAGTGCTTACTCCAGCTTACCCCCATGCTAATTTCTTTAAAAGAAAAGAAATAAGGGGTGATAGGAAAGTGGTGAAAAAGGGGGCATGCAGAGAGAAAGACAAAAGGGAAAGTAGCTAGGGATGTGCAGGACGGGTGTAGGGAAGGTTTATAGCTGTCCATTTTTTCTATAGCAAGAGCTGTGCATATATACTGAATTTGGAGGTATATTTCAACACTGAAACCCCTGAGTGAAGGGTGAGGACAACAAAAATGTGTTGTGAAGCCAATAAGACCAGATTACATGTGTTCAGTGGACACGTGTGAAATGGACAGCTATTTATGGGGCAAATTTTTCTTTAGGAACAGATTGCCCTTTTTTTTTAAGGTGAGAGTGGGATGTTGGGGAATGATAGTAGGTATATTTGGGGAGGTAGGTTGGGTAGGAAGACAGACAAGACAGACAAGACAGCATACAAGGGCGGTACATGCCACGTGTGGGGGGGTAAACACCTTGGACAGAGAGGAGTATTTGGAAATTGGAAGCCCATGAGCCACCAAATGGAAACAGTGGGACTGAAGTCCCCACCAATGGGCAGTCACCACTACACCTTCACGGCTCTGAAGGTGGCTTTGCTGGGGGCTGAGCCGGAGGGGCACACTGACCCTCTAATTTTGCCACGCGACCCTCAAGCTGGCATAGCAGATCTCCAAACTCTTTTCAGAGCTTGCTATACACTAAACTCCAGACCTGGTTTCGGGTGACAGGATCCTGTCCATGCCCCCTACCAGGAGGGGACAAGCCCCATCCCCCGAAGCAGTTCCACCCAAAGGTGGTGCAGGACCAGCAGATGAGGAGTTCCCAGGGTGGGTCTGAGATGTGCTGGGGCCCGGTGCCAGGGCCAGATGAGGTGGGAGAGGTGGGTCCGCTGGGATCGGCCTACCCAAATGTACTATGGTGTTACAGTTTTAGAACATATGCGAGTTAGTAATAGTCAACACAATCCAGGATTAGTTATAACACCATGCATAGGTATTCCCATTAACCCAAAACAACTGATTTGGAACAGCTGCATAGCAAACAGAATGGGTCTATATCACAACGTTGAACTTACAAAAGTTTGATCATTGTAATATCGAACCGTTATGTTCGATACCCTACAAAACTAAAAGCACAGAACATTGATTTTTTTCCACAGGGAAAAAAAAAATCGCTGTTCCATGACAAAAAAAAAAAACCTTAACCTTAAACCTAAACTGAAGTGGGGGCCTTTGCCCCCAACACCCCCCAGTGTGGGAGGCCGTGCTCCCCACACCCCTCTACTTAAATATACCAACTCTGAGATCGCACCACAGTGGAGGAAAGAGCAAAGCCCTGAAAATGGCCCACCAATTTTTTTCCCTGGAAAAAAGTCGATGTGCCATGGCTTCGCTATTTTCCACTTTTGGACTTTAGGGTTAGATATTACAATGTTCAAACTTGTTTTAGTTCGATGTTGTAATATAGACCCAACAGAACATATGCATATATGGAACCACAGTGGCCATTACAATGGCATGCAGGTTACATTGATAGCAGCAGGCCACCATTGATAGTATTTCAACATGGAACATTATTAGAAACTCATTTCAGTATTTGCTGAACAATAGGACATATGTCCCAACAGTAGGTTTGGTGTAAAAGATATCCATTGATTTGTGTGTTTAGATTATTGTTACTGATATGGTGGGGGAAGAGAGAGAGATGTCAATTCTTGCAGATGAGGTGGGAGAGGTGGGTCCGCTGGGCCTGGCCTTCCCAAATATACTCTGGTGTTACAGACCCAACAGAACACATGCATATATGGAACCACAGTGGCCATTACAATGGCATGCAGGTTACATTGATAGCAGCAGGCCACCATTGATAGTATTTCAACATGGAACATTATTAGAAACTCATTTCAGTATTTGTTGAACAATAGGACATATGTCCCAACACTAGGTTTGGTGTAAAACATACCCATTGATTTGTGTGTTTAGATTATTGTTGCTGATATGGTGGGGTTAGAGAGAGCTGTCAATTCTTGCAGTACTCACAACTTTAATGATCATTGCTCTAATCATTACTCTACTGGTATTATTACAATATCCTATGGCCTTGGTTTGGGCAGTAGTATGTTTGTACACAGTGTATACTTCAGCTGTCTTATAGCTAAATTCTACTTCTCTTACCTGGTAGACCTGTGGAGGGAATGTTTGTTAACACTACCTGACTGTTTCTACAAATATTCCCAGATTCCTAGTTATAATTCTACACATATCTCTCAGCCTCTTAATGTAAACAATCTGCACAAAGCTTGACGAACTGGGGGTACAAATAGGGACATATTTTAAATATTGCCCGTATAAACATTTAGAAGGTTGCTAGAGTAACAGGATTTGTTTTAATATACATTTTCTGAAGGATCAGAAGTCTGAAACTCAAATGCATGTCATAATTTAGTGACTACAATCCTGAGATCATCCCATTGAGTTGCCAGGAAAATAGAAGAGCAGACCAAAAATATGAGGCAAATATCTGGACATTCTGCAGAAATCCGTACAGTTGAGAGGTATGATTATGCATATAGCTTACTACCACTTCCGACATTCGAACCATAGCTGTGTGTGCTAAAAAGACGACAGTTTGTGTTTTATCAGAGTGAGCTATTTAGAAAGTGCTGTCTCTTTCTTTAGTGTTTTCTGTCTAAGTCTCTCTTTGTTGTATAATCTGATCTTGTAATTACAACATTCTTATACAGGCATACCTAGACATATTTTTTATGTAGCACAGTGTGAGAAACAGTTGACACAGCAGTACTATCCACATACCAGATCTTGATGAATACAACATGTGAGGCCATACAATACCAGAGTAAACACAACCAGTCCAGGATTTAGGTTCATAGTTTCATAGGTGTATACTAGGCTAATGGCCCTGGGGCCTTTACAAGCCTAGCCATAGGATTACCCTGGCATAGTGCCACCCGACCTTAGCTCCCAGTGCCTGTATTGAATAGAGCCACTGGAGTTATCCTCAGGGTGAATTTTCTGTTACCCATCCACTCATGAAGATTTCTCTTGAAGAGGGTTAGCAAGTTTCTCTGCTTGACATGTTTGGGAAGTCTGTTCCATAGCATGGGCAGTATCTGGGTTATGAACCTGTCCCTCCAGCATGTTCTGTTAAATTGTGGTAATGAGGTTGAGGTCTCTGGAGTGTGTGGTGCGGAGGGAATGGGATTTCTTTAGATGTAGCATTTCTAACAGAGCTGGGTCAGACATGGCTTTGTACATCAGGCAGAGATACGAGACAGAGAATAGTTGGAGTTTTTTTGAGTCTGTCCATATAGGACAAGTGTTTAAGGGCTAGGATTCTCTTTGTGAGGTACTTTTGCAGCCTCTCCAGTTGTTGCAGGTGTCTAGCGATGTACATGCCAAATGGGGCATTGTGCTTGATTACTGGCCTAATAAGGAAGAATAGAGGGAGACAATGATCTCTTTCTTTCTGGATGCAAAACCCTTAGTAATGAGATGTGCCACATAGAAGGACTTTCTGACCACAGTGGTAATGTGGTGATCAAAAGAGAGGTTGCTGTCAACCTGTGTTCCCAGATCTCTTATAACACCTTCTGTGTTCATTGGACTACCATCAATGTGGTAATTCATGGGAACTGGATTTTTCCAAAGGGGATGATGACACATTTTTTGGCATGGAGCTTAAGGCCATGGCTCTGACATCAGTTGTTGGTCACAGTGAGGCCATTCTGTAGGAGGTCAACATTACTTGAGGAGTTAACACCTCCCAACTTGCAATCGTCTGCGATCTTTGTCAGCCAGTGTCCCTTCTTGTTGGCCTGGACTTCAGAGAAGTAGATACCAAACAGGAGAGGACCCAGGACCGAACCCTGTGAGACTCCACTCGTGACTAATTGGCAGTCGGAGTTGGAGTCAGGTACTTTCACACTGTGGATTCTACCCATGAGCCAGTTTGCAACCCACCTAGTGATATAGGGGTTGATGCCAAACTTAGTGAGTTTTTCTATGATTCCTGAGTGGGGAATGGTATCAAAAGCCTTGGTCAGATCAAGGTAGGCTGTATGAACCACCTTGCCTTCATCCATAGCTCTGGTGACTGACTCAAAGAAGTCGACCAAGTTGAGCAGGCATGATCTACCCTTCACAAAACCAAACTGTGTGGGATCCAGAGTTTGGAGATTCCCTATATCCTCGTTTATTAGGTCTGACTGTTGGAAGGTAAGAGGAGAAGGTTGTCATTGTATAGGAGGCAGTTGCTACATTGCCTCAGGATGCCCAAGTTCAACAGGTCAATAGGAGAAAGCACAGGTAATTGACCTTTAGACATGCATGGAGGGGTGGGCATTGATAATAATTACTAGATCTATTTCCTTGTAGAATGTTTACTGCTGGTAGCACTTGTGTGCTGCAATAATTGCTGCAAGAAGTCTGGTAAAGTGCTAGAATAATAAGCTAGTATAAGTGCAGGAGAGGAGAGAACTAGTAGATCTAAGGGAAAAATTGAAGAGCAGACTCTGGCACTGCTCAGAAGCTTACAAACAGTCCTGGATACTGAAATTCTGTATGTGGACTAGACTAATTACAGGAAAGGTGGGAAACAAGATCAAATGTGGGCTTTTAAACCGAAACGTTGAGAGAGATGGAAAAACTGTCCAAACGGCCAACAAACTACAATGTCTGGGCCAGGAACCACTCCTCTTGTGGTAGTTAGGCTACCTAGTGCTTACCACTCCCACTGATAAGCTAGAAGGCTTCCTTCCAAAACAGAAAGACTTGGGGGGGCTGAGAAGATTACAGTCTTGGATGCAGCAAATCTGTATCTGGACTAGACTCGTTACAGGAAAGGGGGGAAACAAGTGCAAACACAGGCTTTTAAGCCAGAAAGTTGAAAGAAACTACCCAAAAGTCAGCTGAATAAACCACAAATCTGGGCCAGAAACCACTCCTCTTGTGGTAGATAGGCTACCTAGTGCTTACCAGTCCCACTGATAAGCTAGAAGGCTTCCCTCCAACACAGAAAGGCTTTGGGGGACTCAGATGCTTACAAGCAGTCCTGGATACAGCAAATCTGTATCTGGACTAGACTAGTTACAGGAAAGGAGGAAACAAGTGTGAATGCGGGCTTTTAAATCAGGAAGTTGAGAGAGAGAGTTGGAAAAACTGCTGAGACAGCCAATAACTACAATTTCCTGGCCCGAAACCACTCCTTCTGTGGTAGATAGGTTACCTAGTACTTACCACTCCCACTGATAAGCTAGAATGCTTCCCTCCAATACAGAAGGGCTTGGGGGGCTCAGGAGCTTACAGACAGTCCTGGATACAGCAAATCTGTATCTGGACTAGACTAGTTACAGGAAAGGGGGGATACAAGGGCTGGAGATAGAATTTTATTGCCAGGCAGTTACAGTTTTATTTAAATATGACCTATATGGGACTATTACTGTCATATTGTCAGGTTTATTCAGTAGAAACCATACACATTTTTTATAGTGCCAGGTGACATTTTACTCCTTTATATTCATTTGGTATGGCTACTACATGCAGGATTTTTACTCACAAGCCTCGCGACACAGCCCGCTCAGCTGCAGCTGTAATGCAAATAGAGAAACACTTATGCATACCTCTCCATCACATACACAGGCTGGACTTTGGTAAACAATTATTGCTATGAATACTTACACACTACTGGGACATCTCCTCTGTCTCTTGCTTCTTGGACCCACTGTTCCAAGAGCTCTCTCTTCCTCTGTTTCAAGTCACAATAGTGATACCAGTCCTGGTCACCAGTCCGGGGGATACCAGTGGCACTGGTGAGATCACAGGCAAGAATTTCCCAGGCTTCCGCTTTATATTGGGAGCCCTGGTACTGGTCCTGTAGCAGTCTCATGTCATGTTTTTTTAACAGGAGTCCTACCATGACCTTGGACTCCTGTATGCCTCAGCGCTGCGCCAGGAAGCGCATGCCCTCTCCAACTCCTGCCATACTGCCTGTGGTGGAGAGCTACAACCAGTTATGAACTGTATTCCCACCGGTGGGATTTAAATACAGCCAATTTCCCACCCTTTGCCATGATTGGACAGTTTTGAAAAGGCTGAGCTAAGCTAAACTACGGGCAAACCTGCTTAGCTAAAGTTGGCAGTACTTAAAGGGGCAGGTTCAGCTTTGCTTACCAATGGGCAAATCCACTTAGCTGGGCTATCCATTGCTTAGTATTCATATGTACATAATGCTTACACCTGGTCAACATAGCTGTGCATTGCTTAGCATTGCTTATGTTTTATTACATTGGTCTGCCACCTGAATGGGATTGATTCATCATTCATTACATAATAATAGATTTATTTACTTTCCCTGACATCCCCCAATGTGCTGTGATTAATTTATTCTTGTGTGACTATACTGTATGGGGCGCTAGTTTTTATATGGGAGTTTCACTAATTTATTACACTGACACCTCACATTTGGGCCTAATACACTACTCTGTTTGAGAAAAATCAGTTACTTACATAAATATGCAAAAATAATGTTTACACATACAAAATGGAAATGGCTCAAACTATGAATGACTACATCCAAGGCGTATGCTCTATCCACTACACTATTGCTTACACTAGATGTCTATTGCTTTTTAACTTAGCATGCTGTTTCAGCTGGGCTAAGTGTAGCTAAGCAACAGGCACACCCACGCAGCTATGCTTAAACTTTATTGCCTCTATAAAAAAAAAGTATTGTGTTTTTTTATTTGTACCCTTCAGAATATCTATGCTAATGCTGAACCTGTTATTCTACCAACTTTCTGCTTTTATGGCTTTGTCCACATTCCTTACTCTGATGGGTTGGGAGGTGTGCGCTATGTGCTTATATTAAATCTGTTAGTCTATCGACTTTTAGCTTGCTAGGGACTATTGTCCCTTATGGCTTTGACCAGATTTCTTACTCTGACAGGTTGGGGGTGTTACGAGCATTCTCGCTCATTTTAAATTACCGAATGGCAATTCTAGAGTGCAAGGGACATGTGCATTGTGAGAGCTCTCCTCTCAGACACACCCCTGTGCTCGTACATGGAACCATGTCCATTTTACAGCATGGCAGTGCACCTTCATACATATGTATGGCACGCTGCCATGCTGATTAGGAGCGGAGCCTGCCATGCAGGAATAACTTATTCCTGCAAGGCTGCTTACTGAATCCGGGGGCATACTTTGATGAGCACAGTTTAGATACAACTAATATTTGGGATAGGACAAAAAAGAAATATATGTGATATGTGACTACATATAATAGAAGATTTAATGGTGTGAGAAATATTATAACATGAAAATGGAATATTTTAAAAGCTATACCTGAGATATCTGGAATAATTGGTGATAAACTATGTTTTGCATATAGGAAATGCCGTAATTTGAAGCACGTTTTCTGTTATAAAGATATATCTGTTTAATATCCACAGAAAGCAAAAAATAGGCACTTTCCCATGCTATAATTGTAGGTGTTGCAATGATATTATGAAAGGAAATGGATTTATTCATCCAGTTACTAAGAAAAAGTTTTATTTTTATTATTATGCTACATGTAACACTACTAATATTGTTTACATGGCTAATTGTGTTACATGTTCCACCTTATATATAAGAAAATGTATGAGAAAATTAAAAGAGCGAATAACAGACCATAAGTCAGAGGAAAAAAAAAACAACAGGTACCCAGCAATGCACTTGCTAAGTACATAGCTGAGAAAGTTATTGAGCAAAAGTCCTTCTGTGTTGGAGGGAAGCCTTCTAGCTTAGTTTTTTTTTTTCTTATAACTAGCCAGTTTTCTAGTTTCAGCACTCAAATCTGTTTCTTTGATCTCAGCACTTGTTCAGAAAAAAAAAAATGTCATCTGCTTTTACTGTACTTGTGTTTCTACCTACTTTTTTACTTTTGCATCATCTTAAAAGTACTCAATTGTATTTATTACTGCTTGGTGTAACTCATTCTAAGCCTTTTGGTTTAAACACTTGGGCTTCGGACCAGTTGTTTTGCACTGAGAGGGTTTGTGGTCTGCACTGTAATGGCAGAACAGGTAGCTTACATCCTTCTAGGTTGGGAACTGCTGATTGAGGGCTCAGTGTCTGTTATTCTAAAAGTGTATTAATTCTGGTTTAAGCACTTGGGCTTTCAGGCCAGTTATTTTACATTAAGAGGGTTCGAGGTCTGCACTCTTGTGGGAGGAGAGGCTGGACTCTGCCCTTCTGAGCTGGGAATTTCCGGTTGAAGGCTTATAGTGCATGCATATCTGAACTGCTTCTTACTGAAGTTGGTGCGCCTTGTTTGTTGTGGCATAGACTGGATTCGGGCCTGCTGGATCTAGCTTTGTTTGTGTAACTTGAGCACTAATCCAGGCATTCTCTAAAGTATTCAGTTGTATTTATTACTGCTTGGTAGTAACTTGATTAAAGTGTAGCTATCATTCTAAGTCTTTTGGATTAAGCACTTGGGCTTCAGACCAGTTGTTTTACATTAGGAAGGTTTGTGGCATGCACTGTGGTGGCAGGACAAGTAGCTTTCATCCTTCTAAGTTGGGAACTGCTGATTGAGAGCCCAGTGTCTGTTATTCTTAAAGTGTATTAGTTCTGGTTTAAGCACTTGGGCTTCAGGCCAGTTATTTGACATAAAGAAGGTTTGTGGTCTGCACTCTTGTGGGAGAAGAGGCTGGACTCTGCCCTTCTGAGCTGGGAATTTCTGGTTAAAGGTTTATAGTGCCTGAATATTTGAACTGTATCTTACTGAAATTGGTACACCTTGTTTGCTGTAGCATAGACTAGATCCAGGCCTGCTGAATCTAGCTTTGTTTATATGCTTGTTGTTTGTTTGCTTGTTATTTCCTGGAACGCTAATTCCACCTAATACGCGGCTTCTCAGCGCTTCTGTGGATCACTAGTGATATCTGCATTGCTTACTGTACTTATTTCCTTGTTTCACTTGAAAGAAATTTACTGTTTGTTGTTTTTGCATTTAAGTTACCTGTAACACATTGCACTTAAGTTACCTGGCACTTGCTCACTAAAGCAATTATATAAGTCAGCACTAAAAATTAAAAGCACTACACCCTCACTCCCCACTGGCCCTGGTTTTCAATTATTAAGGAATTCCCAATATTATTCTAGCATGTCCAAAGGTCAGTTGTCAATCTCCTCTCCGGTCCAGCTGGTGAATCTGGGAATCTTGAGGCAATGTTACAACTGCCTCATGTACAGACAACCCTCTCCTCCTCCCAACAAATTCCAACACATGTGAGAGATGCAACCATATAGCCGAACTGGAGGCTAAGCTCTCTCAACTCAGTACTGGCATAACCAGTCAGGAGGAGAAGGAAACCACACTCACTACAATTCCAGTCTCACATAGACCTACCACGACAAACCAAACACATAATCACACAAAAACATACTCGGAGGCTCTAAATAAAGATCTGCCGAAGCAGCAGAGACCTTCAAAGCAGACACCCAAGCAGCCGGTACCCCAAAACAAAACACGTGCAACACATATCTCACAAAGCCAGTGTGCCAAACAGTCACAGCCCTTAAGACTAAACAACACACCTGATACACTTGTAATAGGTGACTCTATCAGGCACACTGACGTCCCTCACCAGGCTGAACAAGGAGAAGGTCACGGTGAGCAGCCTGTCGGGCGCTAGGATCCGCCACATAACACAAGCACTCAGGTCACTCCAAGGCAAGTACAAATATGACTCAGTCATTGTCCATGCTGGTGCGAATGACCTGAGACGTACCTCCATGGACTACATGAAAAGAGACATAAAGGAGCTCTCTGAGCATGTAGCCCAGGCCGGTATGACCCTGACCATGATTAGCATCTTACCCTCACCAAGAATGATGCCACAATATGAAGACAAGATGATCAATTTCAACAATTGGCTTAAGTACTGGTGTCATTCAAAGGGGATCCAATGCCTGTCAGCTTGGGATGATATGCTCGACAAGCCACGATGCTTTGCTAGGGACGGCTTGCACCTGTCACCCTGGGCTTTGGATATTGGCAAAGGCTCTTGCTACCCCATAGTGCCTTTTTAGGCAAGGCTCAAAAGACAAACCCACCTCCATAGGTATCACAAGGGATAAGAAACTAAGAGTAATGCTACTCAACGCCAGAAGTCTAAACCTCAAGATGCACCTTTCGAAACTCTCCTTGGCGTGGAGAACATCGATATCTGTGCAGTAACAGAAACCTGGTTCAGGGCTCCCGAGAGCACTCCAGCACTACCAGGTTATACCTCATACCATGCTTTTCGGCCCCAAACCTTGGACCAAACCACAAAGGAGGGAGTATCGATAGTCATCAAAGATACCCACACCTCCAGGTTTGTGGCAAAGCACGAAGCATCAGAGACTATCCATGTGCAACTAACAGTGGGTAAAACTGCCTTCCAGTTTATGGCCTGCTACAGACCACCCTCCCAAACCCAGGAACCCCACTCGGCCTTCCTGAGAACACTGGAAAATATGAAGGTCTCTCCAAACACCATTATATTGGGCGACTTCAACTACCCAAACATAGACTGTGAGCATTACTCTAGCTCCAACACCCTAGCCCAAAGGTTCCTAGAATTTATAAACTCAAATGCTATGGAACAACTTGTTACCACTCCCACAAGAGGGGAAACATACTGGACCTGATCATCACCAACATGGGGACTCTATGCTCCAGACCAGAAGTGTATCCCTCACTGGTAAGATCAGACCATAAACTAATCTCACTGGATATTCACATCCGACCCCACCCTGCCCAGAAAACCACAGTGAAAAACTTCTCTAAAGCAAATTTCACACTCCTCAAAACTGAGGTGCAATCCTTCAAAGCCCCGGCCTGTGGAAAATCTGCCCAGACCGCAGAATCCTTTATAAACGCATTCTATGAACACCTTCAGGGAATGCATGGATCATCGATCCCAAATAAAACCAAGACCCAATCCTCCAAAGGCAGGCGTCCTGTCTGGTAGACCCCAGCCATAAACAAACTATACAATAGAAGGAGGAAGCTACTAAATGATAGAGCAAAATCCCAAAAGGGAAGGCATCACTGATCAGTATTAGCAAAAACTACGGGCACATAAAATTGTCTAAGGCCAGCTTGAGAAAAATTGCACAGAACACTAAGGATAATCACAAGGCTTTCTTTAGTTATGTTAGGAACCTGGGTGGTAATTCCCAGATATGCTCAGAATTAGTCCAAAATGACAAAAATACACGAACCCACAGACATTGCCAACATCCTAGCTCACAGGTTCAGTGCAAACTCCCCCCTCCCCACCAAAGGGCAAATATCTATCCCAGCAGAGTGCTGCCCCCCGACATCTCAGATGCTCAGGTAAGAGCCGCCCTCTCCAAATAAAAAAAAAAACAGCATCAATGGGACCAGATGGTGTCCCGGGCTGCGTCCTACATGAACTCCAAGAAGAGCTAAACCCAAGCATAAAACTACTGTTCAATCTCAGCCTTACTACAGGATATGTGCCCAAAGAGTGGCGTACAGCAACAGTGGTCCCTCTCCATAAAGGTGGTGCCTCAACGGATCCTGGAAACTATCGCCCCATAAGCCTGACTAGCTTGGTCTGCAAAGCTATGGAAAGGATCATCATGGACCTCATAAATAAAGATATTGGGGACCTACAAACACTGGATCCTACCCAGTTCAGCTTTGTTAAGGGCAGATCCTGCCTGTTAAACCTGGTTGATTTCTTTGAAACAGTCACCAAGGCCATTGACGACGGGAAGGTGGTCCACACAGCCTACCTGGACCTCACAAAAGCCTTTGATACAATACCCCACTCGGGCATTATAGATAAGCTTACCAGCTTAAATGTAAACCCCTATGTCACTAGATGGATTGCAAACTGGCTCAAGGACAGAACCCAAATGGTTAGAATTGCTGGAGCCATGTCAGACTCCAAACCAGTTACAAGTGGTGTCCCACAAGGCTCAGTCCTGGGACCTCTCTTGTTCGGTATATATTTCTCGGAGGTACAGGCCAACACGGAAGGACTGTGGCTGACCAAGTTCGCAGATGACTGCAAACTGGGTGCCATAATTGACTCTACAGTCGACACAAGCATCCTCCAAAAGGGCCTCATAGAAACAGACAACTGGTGCCAGAGCCATGGCCTCAAGCTAAATGCCAAAAAGTGTATAGTCATCCCCTTTGGCAAAAACAAAGTGCCCACAAATTACCACATAGGTGGTAATCCATTAAGTACAGAAGAAGTAATTAGGGACCTGGGGACCCAAGTTGATAGCAATCTCTCATTTGACAACCACGTGGCCAAAGTGGTTAGAAAAACATTTTATATAGCCCACCTAATCATGAAGGGATTCACATCTAGATCAGGGGATGTCATCGTTCCTCTTTACTCATCCCTCATCAGGCCCATAATTGAGTACAATGCCCCTTTTGGGATGTACCTTACCAGACACCTGCAGCAACTGGAAAGACCCCAAGAGTACCTCACCAAGAGGATCAAAGGGCTCAAACAGATGCCATATGCTGCCCGGTTAAAGAAACTCCAGCTCTACTCAGTGGCATACCGCCTGTTCAGAGGCGATCTGTGCTTGACGTATAAAGCTATGTCCAACCCGGAATTAATGGACATGCTGCACCTCAGAAAATCCAATTCTCATCGAGCTACGTGCTCGAGAGACTTGAACCTCAGCACTGAAATAAATAGGACATGCTGGAGGGACAGATTCATAACCCAGAGGCTCCCTTCACTCTGGAATAAAATCCCAGTCCAGGTTAGGCAGAGTCCCTCATTGACTCTCTTCAAGAGGAATCTTGATGAGTGGATGCGAGATCGTAGGTTTACCCCGGGTATCACTTCTGTGTCACTGTTAGACAGAGGCACAGTATACTAACCTCGAAAAAGGGCATAGCAAAATAAATTTAAAATGGGTGGCGAAAGCCAAACACATTCTGGCTAGGCTTATAAATGCCCTAGGGCAGATAGCCTAGTATGAACCTATGAACCTATGAACCTATAAAAATGTATTTTCAGTTATTGATCTTAAATTTAGGAATAGAAGAGGTGGGGACCTGAATAACTTGCTTGAAAAAGATGAATATGACTGGATATTGAGATTTGAGGCAGATCATACACCAAGACTGAATACTACTGTTAGTTTTAAAGCCATATTGAGAAAGAAGCAAATGCATTTGAAATGACATATATATGCAAAGGCAACTTTTCTATGTGATGATTTGTATGTGATGATTTGTGTAAATAATGTAAAAGTTTAAAAATGTAGGATCACATACATATATATATATATATATACATGTATGTGTGTCTATATATATATATATATATATATATATATATATATATATATATATATATATATATATATATGTATATATATATATATATCGATACCGACAGCTCATTTCACTGACACACAAATCAGCAAGACCAATTCACTGAAAGTTAATTTCACTGACAACTCATTTCACTGAAACTCATTTTGTCGACAGTTATATATGGCCTGTTCCTCACTGTAGTATGATCCTGGAGTTAAAATATATAGTAAGGGGGGTGTGGGGGGCACAGCTCCCCACATTGGATGGTGTAGGGGCATAGCCCCCCAAATATTATAAACGTTTTAAACTATACAGATGGATACTTACAAGTGCAATGAATAACTGTTTTGCAGACAAGAATATACAACCAAAGTATGTGGGGGGCTTCGACCCCCTGTCCCCACACCCCCCCTTACTATATATTCTAACTCAGCACTGACAGGTACAATTAGAAATTCAGTTAGCATGCAGAGTTTCAATTCCCCACTGCATTCATCAGTTGTAGAAAGTTTAGGCAGCAAACACACCAAACCTCTTGTGAAGATAATAATTTTATTAAACTAATATGAAATCAACAAGAACTGAAAGGTAGCAATGTGTGGAAAATAAACATGGGTGCAATTCATATGTTCATAGGTACATAGGTAGATACTAGGTTATTGGTCTATGAGAATCTCAAGAAGCCTAGTCTTGTATTCCCATGGTAATTATTAGCCCTTATATTTTGCAATACGAAAATCCAAAGCTGGGCCAAACACATATAAGATGAAGTAATTACATGTTTACACTATCCATGGGGGCCTGCGGCGTTAAACTGGGGGAGAAGTTGTGGTTACTCATCCATTCATCCAAACTACATTTGAATAGAGTAAGAGAAGTACTCTGCTTTATATGAATTGGAAGGCACATGACTAACATAACTCTGCTGTGTTACCACAGCCAGCTATGTGAAATGCAGTCTATGAATGATTTCACTCATCCATTGATTGACTAACTCCCCGTCAAAGGAAAAAAACAACTTCAAAAAGATCAATACACGGCAGGTTCAGGTTAAGACACTTTAATTCTTGCAGCAAGGAGACAACAATGTGCTAATACAGAGTTTGTCTAACTAGAATCAGGAAGTGAAGCCATTCTTATACATTTCTTACAAGACATTGCCTATTAAGCTGACATAATAAATCACAAGTTCTTACAATATTATTTCATAGCAGCTGTTTGTCCATGATTTTCTGCTGACACTATCAAGTTTATGAAAAAACTTCCTAAGAAAAACAATGTGGCCTTGGAGACCACCGGTTAGATACAACTTATCACTATATGATGTTACCATTCAAGGTACTATGGCTAATTCGAGCACAAAGTAAGTACAGATTATAGTTCATTTCTTCAAGCAGTCTTTGTTCAACTGTATCTATCTTTTTCTGCAGCTGTGCATGTTCTCATAACACGAACAGAGTTGATTGTTCAAGTTCAATAACATTATAGAAAACAGTATTGTTCTATTCATTATTTTCCTGACCTAGCAGATAATCACCTGCTTCCCAGTAAATTTCGAAAAGGCATAAACATGAATTTTGCTGTGCTAGCAAATACTAGGTCAGAGAGCATCTTGCAGTTTCAGAAAGCATCTTGTAGTTTCATACAAAACTAAGCTGTACATAAAATAGAATGAAATGTGTTAACCCTTTTAGCTTCTAATAAGCACTAAACACATACATTAATACATATTTTTCTGACATTTCCCCCCTGTTAATACTTTTTATTCTATTTTCAAAAGCATAAACAGTTTGCTTCTTCTCCTAACCTCTTCCATTCAGGATTTGCAGTTAATCGAGTCATTCAGTTTAAACTTATGAAAGTGTTTCATTTTTCAACAGTTCTTCAAATTCGGTACTTTGATACAAAGTCTCAGTAACTGACATGTCTATAAAATCTTTAATTAATCTTTTCATGCAGGGAATACCACAACAAACACACACTCCTAATAGGAGTAATCCCACACAAATGGCAATCAGGATGTTCATCAGGATGGTACCCCACCCCCCCAAACAAATTCTGGAAAAAATCCATCAGTGGGTTTGAGCCTGGTTTGGTCATGGCTGACACTTGCTGAATTACCTCAAGGTGGTCGTTTATCTCATGCTGGTTGTCAGGAATATACGAACAGCACTCCTGTTTTATTAAAGCGCAAGTACTGCCTTTCACCGCTAGGGTGAAGTTGAGAGCCATGCGGTTTTGAAGCAGCATAGTTCTCATAGCGTTCAGTTCATTAGTTACTAATTCGAGAGCAGAAAAAGTTGCATTGCTCATTACTTTGAGAAGTTTGGACAGTTTTCTCAGCTCCCAAATCAATTTTACTGGACCATATGTAGGAGCTATACCTGCCCACGATATAATAGTGTCACTCAAGTCCATGTGTGTCAGTTTATCTTTGTTTTTTATGGAGTTATGGTTTCTCCAGCCTGCTTTGATTCATCCCACTGGATTCTCAGGTTTCTTGATTGGATTTCCAGGTTTCTTGGTGACCTCTCTGACATTTCGAATTCTTCCTTGAGGCAAAACTGCAGTGTGTTGTATGGCCGGAACCAGGTAACCCAAAAAACAACTGCTGGACCAATTCTCAGGTAACCATTTGTATGCTTTTTTCCTGCACACAAAATAACAATCCTCTACTTTAGTATTAATATATACTTGCCCTGCATGAAACATTTTTCTATCAATGATAGATAGTTGCTTAAAAAGAACAAGATTATGTTGTACTTCATTAACTGTTTTGTGCATTGATTCAAGAAATGAGTCATAATCTGTATCACAAATAGAACCTGCATTATTAGCTTTGGTATAACATTTGTAAGGAACAGTCACATTACAATTGCTCCAACCCACCTGAAGAGTATCATTTTTGTAAAAACACACAATTCCCTTTTGCGTAACAGGCAGGTACAATGCTATTTTGTCTTGTGATTTTACAGTTGTAGTATCAAAAATCAAATTTTCCCAGGTCTCATTGACCCCTAGGGGGACAGCAATCATTAATAATCCCCCGTATGCTGTTGGTATAGCTGTACAAACCCACAATTTGAAACATTAAAAGTCTCAGCATGCACATGTTTGATCGCTTGGTAAGTGTTAAAGTTTGGATGCCAGTCTATGAGTAACGCATCATGTTTATTCAGTTCAGCTCGTGTGGCTGGAAAAAGCAAAGGCCACAGCAAAAAGATTATTGTTATCAGTATAGTTAACAGAATGATCATGCAATACTTCTGAGGTTGTTCTGCATTCCTATTTGCTCCATATCTGGTCATTTTGTTCTTGTTGTGTAACAGTAACAAGTTTTTTGTCCAGTTCAAAGTTTTTAACCAGTTTACAGTGTGTCAGATGAATCCAGGATGCTCACTCTGTGATCTTGACTGCAATGGGTGTTGACAGTAGCACTTGGTATGGCCCTTCTCACTTCGATGATGTCCAATTCTTCTTCTTAATGGTCTTCACCCAGACCCATGTGCCTGGGACTACTGCTTCTTCCGATGTTCTGGTTTGTTCTTTATCTGAAGCAGAATTTAACTGCAAAAGTTGTTTATTACTTAGAAGTTGTCTCATATATTCTGTGAGTGAACTGTCTGCCTCCTGGTCTGCAGGAATGAGAGGTTTCCACTGAGGTATATAATATGCCCTCCCAAATAATTTTTCAAAAGGAGTTAACCCCTTTGCATTTGGAACTGTTCTCATGCTCAACAGTGCCAGAGGCAGGCAGTACACCCAATCTTTTTGTGTCTCACTGATTAACTTTCTAAGTTTACTTTTCAAAACCCCATTATGCCTCTCTACTAGTCCTGCAGATTGTGGGATGATATGCACAATGGCTTTTCAAAGAAAATCCGAAATATCGGCTCAACTGTTGTATAGTTTGATTTACAAAGTGTGTGCCATTGTCACTGTAGATCTTTTCCGGTATGCCAAATCTAGGAATAATTTCCCTAACAAGAATTTTTGCAACAGTAGCTGCATCTGGATTTTTGGTCGGAAAAGCTTCCACCCATTTGGAAAACATATCTATAATGACAAGACAATACTTCTTATTTTCGCATTTCTTCAGTTCTATGAAATCCATACAGATAATATGGAATGGGTATGGTGGTGCAGGGAAACTCCCTTGCTTAGGCTTCAATGTCCCTTGTGCATGATGCTTATTACAAACATGACATGCCGCACAAAAATTTTTAGTGTAGTTTATAAATCCATATGTTGTAAACACTCGATTCACTAACTGTACCATCCCCCCCTGTTGAGACATGGCACTGCCCATGGCTCAACAAAGCTGCATATCCAAACAAATTAGACGGCAAAATCGGTTTTCCATCTTTGGAGATGTACAGCCCTTTCTCAAGAATTTCTCCTCGTTTTATCCATTTCTGTTTTTCTACTTTCATAGCAAGTGTCTGCATTGTTTTCAACATTTCTAAATCTAAAATCTCAGAAGGTTATAATTCCTCACTCAAAAGAAATATTTCTGAAGCTGAAGCTGCCTGCTTTGCAGCTGTATCAGCTCTCGCATTACCTTTTGAAATCCTATCCTGTTGCTTGGTATGAGCTACGCATTTACAAATAGCTACTTTCTGAGGTAACTGAATAGATTCTAACAAATCTAAAATAAACTGCACATGATTAACCGGTTTGCCAGTAGATGTTATCATGCCTCTATTCTTCCACTGTTGCGCAAAAACATGTACAGAAGAAAAAGCGTACTGGCTATCAGTAAAAATGTTTACACATTTACCCTTTGCCAAGGTACATGCCCTTGTCAAGGCAATTAATTCTGCTGCTTGTGCAGATAAGTTGTGTGGTAAAGACTTTGCTTCTAAAATCTCAGTATCAGAAACTACTGCATACCCTACTATGTTCTGCCCTGTAGGACCCCTTCTGCATGAGCCGTCCACGTAATATGTCACCTCGGCATCATCCAAGGGAACATCCATTAGATCTTTTATAGGCAGTGTCTTTGGTTCAATCTCCTGCAGACAGCTGTGTGGTGTGCCATCCGCAGGGGTTGGGAGCAAGGTAGACGGATTCAAAGTTGTACATCGTTCAATTGTCATATGAGGTTGGCTCAACAGTATAGTCATACAGGAAAGATGTCTAGCAGGAGAGAGATATGCTACTTTTTCTTGCAGTAAAATAATCGCGACTGCATGGGGCACTCTCAATGTGAGAGGGTGGAACAACACTACTGAGGCTGTAGCCTGTACTGCCATTGCAGCTGCGACTACTGCTTGTACACAGTGGGGCAGGAATCGTGCCACTGGGTCCAGCTGTGATGAATAGTAAGCTATGGGGCTTTGTTTGTCCCCATGTTGCTGTGTTAACACTGATGTCATATAACCTTGCTTACAATCTACAGTTTGGAAAAAGCATTTATGATAGTTTGGTAATCCTAAAACTAATGAGGATGCTATCAGTTGTTTTAGTTTGTAGAAAGCTGATTCTGCTTCTGGTGTCCATTGTAATAAATCTTGTGCTGCCATAGGCTTCTTGTATATCAAGTTGGTCAGTGGAGCAGACTCCAAGGCATAGTTTGGAATCCAACTCCGACAGAAATTAGTCATACCCAGGAAGGACATAATTTCCTTCTTTGTAGTCGGTTTGGGTGCTTGTAAAATTGCTATTTTCCTATCTTCATCTAATGTTCTGCCTTCTTTGGATATTACATATCCAAGGTATTTAACCTGCTTTTTCCAAAGCTGTAACTTGTTCTTGTTTACTTTATGTCCTTGAGTGGCTAAAAAATGTAGTAATGCTATGGTGTCTTCTCTGCATTCCTGCTGGGTGGGGGCTGCCAGCAGGATGTCGTCTACATAAAGTAAAATCTGACTGCCTCTCGGTGGGGTAAATCCCGCCAAGTTACTTGCCATCTCTTGTGAGAATATTGTTGGATTTTCACAATATCCCTGTGGTAGTCGCGTGTATGTATACATTTTCCCCTGAAATGTGAATGCAAACCAATGTTGGCTGTCAGGGTGTATCGGTATCGAAAAGAACGTATTGCTAATATCTACCACAGAAAAATACTTCTGTTGAGGCTTCAAATCATTCAATAGGGTGTGTGGATCTGGCATAGTAGGTGCTCTAGGTATTACTGCATCATTTACCGCTTGTAAATCTTGGACCATACGCAATTCTCCTTTTGCTTTCCTGACAGGAAATAAGGGTGTGTTACATGGTGAATCAGGAGATTCTACCAGTACTCCTTCCTTAAGTAAAGCTGCTAGTATAGGTTTGATTCCTACTTCTGCATCTTTCCTTAAGGGATACTGTCTCTTCTGTGGTCTAAATGCTGATTTTGGTGTGATAGTAACTGGTCCTGCTGTATGAATGAATCCTACATCTGATTTCCCTGTTGACCAGAGAGTTTCTGGTATGCTCCGTAAGGCATTTTCGTCCTCTTCTAGTAAGAGTGCTAATCAGCTGTCCTTTCTAGACTGCAAGTGTACAGCTGGGTGTGTCTGTGTTATCCAATTTAACTTCTGCTTCTGCTCCCTGTTCTGACAGTTCTAACTCTGTCCGTTTTTCCCACTTTGTGACTTTTTCTCCTAGGTCTGCCCATTTCCCATTCTTGTCCTTAGTCAAACTAACATGTGGTAATCGATTAGATTTATAAAGTGCAAAGAATTCCTGGGGCAATGAAGAGCTAATTACACTGTTCCCTTTTGTGTCCCAGTACAGATTACGTAATACTAATCTGTTTGCATGGTTTCTAAACAATTCTTGCTCATATTCCTTATCAGGTCCTAGTATGCTACAATAATACAGAGTACAGTGCAACAAATGCTGTTTATCAGTGTCAAGGGAGGGGGGTCTTACTGATGGCTACATACATCAGCTCTTCGGTTACTGCCCCTGGACCAGTCGTGACCAAGTCCTGGCTGTACCAATAAAATGTTTTGCTCTCCGGTCACACTACAAAAGTATCCATTTGTCGCTGTGCTTCCATACCCAGCATAGTTGGAACTACTGCTATGCCAAATATCTGCATAAGATCTCTGCCCAAAAGATTTACTGGGCATTTTGCAGAAACAACAGTTTTGCTTTTCTGGGTCATCCCTGAAACGGGGTCAGTTATTGCTATGTTATGGGAGAGTGGCTCCCGATACAGCTGTCCATTAGCTGCTTTCATTAATATGTAATCGAGTGATTCTGAATTTTCTGGTATTTTGGGAGGATGTATCAGGGTCCGCGATGCCCCTGAGTCACACAGAAATTTAACTTCCCTCCCCTCTACCAGAAGTGTAACTTCTGGTTTCGTATCTACTAAGTAGAGCTCTAGGCTCAATAATGCTAAGTCTAAAATTTCACTTTCTTCACTATCTGCAATTTCCTGCACTTCCTCTATGTCTTCTGTCACATCCTCTACTCCCTCTATCACACTTGCATTTGTCTTTTCTTGGTTATTCCCTTCTAGTGATTCTTGACTATCATATAGTCAGTCCTCACCCTCCTTGTCTTCCATGGCTACCTTCTTGTTTTGCTTGCAATTCCTTGCTAAATGTCCCTTTTTTCTGCACTTAAAACGTTCACCCTTTTCTTTCTCTCTTCAAACTCCTCTGATCGCTTATCAGATTGTTTGTTTCCCTGGGCATTTTTCTTGCCCTTTTTCCCCGATTGTACTACATAAACTTCTGCTCCATCTTCTACAGAAAATACTTGGGCTTTCTTTTTCTTTTTACTGTTAAAATGCCTTTCGGCATGTCTAGCATATTCAAGTAGTGACTGTAATCTACTTGTACTATGGTCTACCATGTGATTTGTAATAAAGCTGCTTATAGGCAAAATACTGCCTTTTAAAAATGCATTCTTTAGCTGCTGCTCATACAGGGAATCATGTGTTTGGTCTTCAGGTTATTAAAACACTCTAATAATCTAGCATAATATCTGTCAATAGTTTCACCTTCTTGTTGGATGCATTGATTAATGCAAGTCCAGTCTGCCCTAGGCTTCCATTTCTCAGGGATTCGGTCTGTAAGACCTTATCCAGCTCTGCGTTGCTATGTGGGAGTGGCTTGTGTTCTGCGTCATGGGGATTCCAGTTGCCACTGATCATGTGCCAATCTGGACCTACTGTTTGTCTAACTACTTTTTCTACTTCTTCTCCATTTAAATGGTAACTTAACCTCATGCCCTGTAAGTCTTCAAAGAATTTTCTAAAATTAACTTTTGTATGGGGAATTCCCTCTGTGGCTTTATGGATGTCTTCCGGTGTCCATGGCCTATATACCAGGAGAGTTGGGTTCTGCCCTTCCTGTCCTGCCTGAGGATTTGGTACTTCTATGAGCAGATATATCTCTTCTTCACTCATAGCTTGTGAATTGTTGTTCATTTGATATAACTCAATATCCCCTCTTAAGTTACGTGTTCAAGATCTAGTCTTGAAGGGATCTCTGACAAACAGTCTTGGCTTCACGGGAACAGCCGGGTATAGCGGAGGTGGACCAGCTTGTCCACTCACTTCATATTCTGGTAAGGGAAGTGGAGGGGGCAGAGGGACTGATGCTATTACCAAATTATTGTCTTCTTTATCTAGAAACATAGCTTTTGAATTATTACTCTTTTGTTCCCTACGGTTTGCTTCCTCAATCCACCTGTGTGCCTGAGGAATGCCTAATTGACGTTGCTTTTTTACCTGACCTTTTGCATCGGTTTTAAGCTGTTTGACAAGTTTAATAAGTGAGGATTTTTCTAATTTGCCATCAAATTCATATTTATTAATCCATTTTGTATAGTACCTAACATTGTCGAAACGCTGTAATTGCATATATTTTGCATCTTCAGTTAACGGTGGATCTTGGGATCTTTTTTGTGCACTTATTTCCCATATTGTTCTAACTGTTAAAATGTTATGTAACCCTTCTTATTTTAATGTGGTACCATGATTTCTCTTTTTCACAGTTTATCTAGAATAACTGCCTACCTATTCTGTTTCCCTGATCTATGACAAGATTGCAATCTTCCTGTCCCTGACTTGTACATAAACAAATCTCCTGACAAATGATACAAATCAAGTCCCTGATCTAAAACAGAAAAAAGGTAAATTCCTCCTTACCTGAGCCTCTGTGATTGATCATTTGGTTCGAGGAAAAACCATTAACTCGTCCTCCAGTCGCAGATCAGAACAGTGGCTGACCTCTTTTGAATGACAATTCAGTCAGAGGTCTTTCAGAGCAGAAGAACCAATGTAGTTTCTTCCCCATATGGTTTCATGCCACCTGGCCCATCTGACCTGAGGCGAAGTGAGAGTTTCCGGTCCGAAGGACCAATCTGTCAAAGGAAAAAACAACTTCAAAAAGATCAATACACGGCAGGTTCAGGTTAAGGCACTTTAATTCTTGCAGCAAGGAGACAAAAACGTGCTAATACAGAGTTTGTCTAACTAGAATCAGGAAGTGAAGCCATTCTTATACATTTCTCACAAGACATTGCCTACTAAGCTGACGTAATAAATCACAAGTTCTTACAATATTATTTCATAGCAGCTGTTTGTCCATGATTTTCTGCTGACACTTTCAAGTTTATGAAAAAACTTCCAAAGAAAAACCAGACCACTGGTTAGATACAACTTCTCACTATATGATGTTACCATTCAAGGTACTATGGCTAATTCGAGCACAAAGCAAGTACAGATTATAGTTCATTTCTTCATGCAGGCTTTGTTCAACTGTATCTATCTTTTTTTGCAGCTGTGCATGTTCTCATAACATGAACAGAGTTGATTGTTCAAGTTCAATAATGTTATAGAAAACAGTATTCTTCTATTCATTATTTTCCTGACCTAGCAGATAATCACCTGCTTCTCAGTAAATTTACAAAAGGCATAAACATGAATTTTGCTGTGCTGGCAAATACTAGGTCAGAGAGCATCTTGCAGTTTCAGAAAGCATCTTGTAGTTTCATACAAAACTAACCTGTACATAAAATAGAATGAAATGTGTTAACCCTTTTAGCTTCTAATAAGCACTAAACGCATACATTAATACATATTTTTCTGACACTCCCCCATAAGGTGATGGAATAACCAAAAGTCACATTCCTTAAACTGAGTGGTGCAAAGAAAAATAAAATTGTCAACAAGGAGACAACAAAAAATTCAAAGGAACAGTACTAAACAAAACCAGCAAAAAAAAAGGAAATAGATTAATCAGTGTCTTGGAAAGTAAGCATCCTTCTTCAGGAATGGCAATTCAGTAATATCACATGTTCAGAAGAGCGATCATTTTTTCTTCCATGATATGCAAGCTTAAGAAACTGAATTATCTTAATGCTGGCTGTTGTTTGTGTGAGGTTGCAGTATAGCTGGGGCTGGGAATTTGCTCTCTCCCTGCTGTTATGCAATCTCATATTTGGTATATTTAATTAGCAGGAGGTGCAGGATACCTGTTTTTTTTCCCCCCTGCATAAACTTTGTTTTATAGGTTCATAGGAGATTATTAGGCTAATGGCTTAAGGGCCCTTACAAGCTTAGCCAATATAACCTGATTTTTCCCAATATATATTATAGAGAGAGATATAGATATAGAAAGATTTAAAGAGATATCTATAACTTTCTGAACACACTGTCCACTTCTTACCTAATTTTTCCAACTCCTCAGTGTTATTACTACATATATAGGAAATTTCATTTGTTCATAACTATTATTTAGTATGTGCACATTAATAGTTTTATTTTTCTCACAGTGATCTTTACTGAAATGCTTGTTATCTACTAGAAAACTGTATTGAATACTTTTTTGTATAGACTGACTAGATGATGTGTATTCTGCATCTTCCTGTATGTATACTATTGTACTATCTAATTATTGTATTTTACTTATATTTTTGTGGAGCTTTTCTCCCTGGGCCTCCACTGAAAATCAGCTTCTGGCCCAGTAGGACATTCCTGGTATACAAATGTAAATAAATAAATAAATAAATAAATATGTCCCCTAGGGGCAAGAGGATGGCATGGATTTGTGCCTTTGTGTTGGGTATCATACAGATTGCCCCTGTCCATAAGGGACATAGGCACTACCCCAGGTGTGAATTTGCTATTCCCCATCCATTGATCCAAACTGCATTTGAAGAGAGCCAGGGAAGGGCTTTGCTTAATGTGAATAGGAAGCATGTTCAGAAGAAGGGGCAATATTTCAGACACATATCTATCTCTCCAGCATGCTTTGTTTCAGTCTCTGACTCAGTTTAGATCTCTAGATTGGTTGACCCTTGTGTTGTTTGACTTCTGGATGTGTATCTGCTCCACTAGGGATGGATTTGTGAGTGCCTTGTAGGTCAGGCATAGGTTACCCCTTAACAGTTGGTAGGAGACAGAATAAAGGGATAGGGCTTTTAGTCTATCTGCATAGTTCATGTTGTTTACATCTGGCATCTTCTTTGTGAAGAGCCTCTAAGGAAGCTCCAGCTGCTGTAAGTGCTTAAAGTACATGCAATATGGTGCACTGTACTCGATTATTGCTATAATGATGGCTGAGTACAGTGGGGCTATAATTTCCTTGGATCTGGATACCCTACCTTTACTTATAAGTTGTGCCACATAAAAAGAATTTCCTCACCACTGTGGACACATGGTGGTCAAAGTTCAGCCTACCATCTATCTGAGTACCTAGATCTCTCGCCTCTGAGTCCACTCTAAGAGACATGATATTGAAGTTGTAATTTGCAGGGGTATTTGACTTCCCAAAGGGTATGACAATACATTTTTTTGCATTTAGTTTTAGGTCATGGTTCTGGCACCAATCATTTGTCTGATCCAGACCCTCCTGAACAATATCTACATTGTTGGGGGATTCAGTGATTTTCCCCAGTTTGCAGTCTTTGACAAACTTTGTCATCCAGTGGCCTTCCACATTTGTCTTGACTTCAGAGAAGTATATTCCGAACAGGAGTGGTCCCAGTACTGAACCTTCTGGCACACCACTAGTAACTGGCCTTTTGCTGGATCTGGATTCACCCACTTAAATCGCATGTCCTCTCTGTTAACCAATTGGCTATCCATCTGGTGACATAGGGATTTATGCCCAGTTTTGTGATTTTATTTATAATACCTGAGTGGGGAATTGTGTCCAATGGCTTGGCCAGGTTGAGGTAGGTGGTATGTACTGTTTTACCCTGATCCGATGCCTTTGTGACTTTCTCAAATAAATCCACTAGATTCAGTAGGCATGACCTGCCCTTTACAAAGCTGAATTGGGTTGGATCCAGTGTCCATGATTATTCTTTCTAGGGCTTTACATATAAGACTCGTCAAACTTATGGGTCTGTAATTTCCCAAGTCAGTAGATGGTCCCCCTTTATGAGGAGGAATGACTGTTGCTGTCTATCCATTATGTTTGGAAAAAGCCGGTCCAGAGACTGTGATTAAATAGAGATCCTAATGGGACTGATAAATCCTGAATTAAGGAGTTTAAGATACAACCGGGCATATATTGTTAGGCCACATTGAAGCTGTGTTTTTAGGTTTAGAGAGCACAGTGGCAACCCATTCTTTGGCAATAAATGGTGGTGGGGTGGTTAAGGGTATGTGGGGCTATGGAGGGGTGATGGGGAGGTGAAATCTCAACTGAATTTGTCAGCCAGCAGATTTGCTATGTCTTCCAGCTGAGTATAGGTGACGCCATCTACAACTAATTCCGCACATTTTTGGGTGTTGCCCTTAAGATTGTAGACATAACTGAAAAATGCCTTATGGTTATCCTTAGCTCTGGAGGCTATTTTTACCTCAAAGACTGCTTTTAGAGACTTGGCTAGTACCCTGATTTGCTTGTTTAGACTAATGAGGGACTTATTTCTCTGTTGTGGGCATACCACTCAACCTTTCGCATAAGAATTCTGGACAAAGCCTGACATAATGAGGGGACAAAGGCCCAAAAATAGGGACAGATTTTAAATATTACTCAAACTTAGAAAGCTGCTAGAATAAAAGGATTTCTGTTCACATGCATTTTCTTTTTTTCAATAATTTTTATTTTTGTTTTACATTTGCAAAAACCATAACCATTCCATATTTACAAAATGACCATATTTGCATGTTATACATTGTGGATAAAGTAGAAACATGTAGGTCATACAACATACCTAATTACAATATATACAAAGATGCTTTCCCAATTAATGTCATTAGTCTAAAAACAGCACATACAAAATGATACTTCATCCATAGTTAAACTGTGTACTCATGGGAATACTTCCAGTTCATAAGATATGGTGTACCTGCTGCTTTATGCTAATAAGATGTTATAGGACTGTTCCCAGATTGCTCAGGCTTTCATATTTTTGTTTCTTTTGCCCAATACTATTTTATGTGCTAGTAGATGTTTAATAGCAGATTTCTTGAATTCCTCCCAAGAGATACTTACAGGATCTAACCATTTGTGAGCTATGTATAGCTTTGTTAATAAGAAAATCGTTATAAGTGGGTAAGCTTGTTTTCCTGAGATGTTGGCCAGGAGGATGTGTAAAAGAGTAAATTCCCTTGTTAGTGTTGATGCTTGATACCCGATTTTTTGCAGTTGTAACTTAAGGGAATTCCAAAGCTTGAAAACGCATTTACAACTCCAGAATATATGTATTAGGTCTGCAATCTGGTCTTTACAGTGTGGACAGTATGGGGACTTAGTTGCATTGAATTTGTAAAGAATTGCTGGGGTGAAATAAGCATTATTATTAATCATGAGTTGCATGTAAGAGAGTTTTTAAGTGGAATATTTTTCAATGTTAAGTTGATTGCCTTTTCTATTTGCTGGTCATCCATATCAGGTTTTAATTTTCTCCAGTAATTAGAGAAGAGAAGTTCTTTCTGGAATTTGATTTCCCCTATCATTTTGTATGAGTTCGTTATTGCTTTCCTTGACATTAACATAGTCTTCCAAAGTAGGGTACAGTTTTTGATGTCACTTTCGAGTATGGTAAAGTTTTGGAGGTAACTGGAACACACCTCTTTGATTTGTCTTAAAATTATTATATATACTTTAGGTAAGTTTAGATTACTTCTTAATTCATGAATTGTGCTATTGAGGAATGGGTAGATATCTTGGATTCTCTTATGTTTTAACCGAGGGAAGGAGTCTAGGTTTAGCATCGTGTTATTTATTTTTAAGTTAGGATTTTTATGGAGGGGTTGTAGCATTAACATAGCTTGTCCAAGGTTTAAGGAGTGAAAAAGTTTTTATGTTATATTTATAGAATGTTTTAGTGGCTCTATTATGTTAAAGGCTTGTAAATAATTTTTATTTAAGAAGGGAATTACTTTGGGATTGATGTCTAGTGTTTTTATGTACCTATAGTATATTGTTACCCAGGCCGGTGAACCAGTCTTTGCCGAGGGGTCATACTCTGCTATTCTCAGTATTCTATTAGTGTTGATAATGGAGTAGTAGGTTTTGAAATCTGGCAAGTTTAGACCTCCTTTGTTCTTGGGAAGTGTTAGCTTTTGATAGGAGAATCTGGTCTTTATAGTTCATAGTTCATAGGTTCATAGTTTAGTACTAGGCTAGCTGTCCTTAGGGACCATTTTAGGCCTAGCCAATTACCCCATGTGAGAATCAAACCCTGTACCCTGGATCTGTAAGGTAAACACTTTAACCATTATGCCAATCTCCCAATCCCCTTTTTAGGTCCTCATACAAATTTTGCTAGAAAGGTATGAATTTGTTTGAAGAATTTATTATGTATAGTTATCTGAGATGTCATAAATAGATATATTAATCTAGGTAATATGTTCATTTTAATTACTGATACTTTAAACAAAAATGGTAGCTTAAGTTTATTCCATCTTGTACAATCTTGTGTTATGTTTTGCCATTTAAGAGTTACGTTATGTTGGTAGAATTCCTTGTTATTCTGAAAGAAAGTAATCCCTAAGTATTTGGTTTCTTCTTTTTTTTATTTTGTCTAAGAGAGGTATTAGGGAGATGAGTATCGGTGGCCTTAAGGGGAATATATTAGTTTTATTAAGGTTTAATTTGTAGTTAGACATGTATGAGAATTGTTCAATTGTGTTTATTATTTTGGTCATTTCTGAACTTGGTGTAGTAAAGTATATGTTTAAATCATCTGCAAATGCTGAGAGATAAACTTTGAAGTTATGTATTGAGGGGGGATTATGATATGTATTTTGTTTAATATATAGAAATAGGGGTTCTAGGTAAAGGTTGAAAAGAAAGGGTGATAGAGGGCAGTCTTGTCTTGTTCCATTTTTTATTGAAATTCTGTTTGACCATGTTTTGTTTATATATAGGGATGTATATGGATTACTATAGAGAATTTGAATGATCTGTATAAAATTTTTAGGTATGTCAAAGTGAGGGAACGTTTGCAGCAAGAATTCAAGACTGACCCTATCAAAAGCCTTGTGGGCATCTACTACCATTGTGAAGATGTTGGTATTTCTCTGACTTGCAAAGGATATTAACGCTTCTAATGTTAGCGTGTTGTCACTGGTCTGTCTACGTGGTGTAAACCCAGATAGTTCTGAAGAAATGATTTTCTCTATCAGATTTTTAACTCTTTTTGTGAGTATTGAGGTCAGGATCTTGGTGTTTATATTTAGAAGAGAGATGAGTCTATAGCTATCTGGATTTTTAGGGTCCGCTTGGTCTTTTAATACAAAAATAGTTTTAGAGGCGTTAAAGTGAATATCATGTATGTTGTTATTTATTATATTGTTCAGCATGTTGTATAATAATTTGGCAACTAGTGGACTGAAGGATTTATAAAATTCTGAGGTAAGACCATTAACATGCATTTTCTGAAGGATATAAAGTCTGAATCTCAAATGCATGTCATTAGTTGGCATAATGGTTAATGTGTTTACCTTGTAGACACAAGGTATAACGTTTAATTCTTTGAGCCGGGAAGTTTGGCTAGGCTTAAAATGGCCCATAAGGGCAGATAGCTTAGAACTAACCTATGAACCTATTTAGTGACTTCAGTCCTCAGTCATCCCAGTAATTTGCCAGAAAATCACAAATTTTATGAGGAAAAAGCCAAAGATATGAGCCTGTGCTTTCTGGATTTGGGGGAGTTTGGAATCTAGCTATGCCATCCCTTAGCAGAGGGTAATTTACCTTAGAGAAGTTCTTAAAGTTTTTGGGGTTAGGTGGGTGGACTAGTTTTACTTTATTTCAAGGGAGACAACTTTGTGATCTGATCTTTCTAGTGAGGACATAACACTTGGGGGGAGGAGTCCAGCACTCTCCCATATTTGTGAGTACCAGATCTAGGATATTTGCTCCCCTTATGGGAGTGCAGACCAGCTGCCCCAGGGCATTTGAATTTACAAAGTCAAGAAATCTTTGGGCCTTCAAGATAGTGGTCATGTATGCCTCCTAATTAATGGAGGGGTAGTTAAAATCACCCATGAGTTTGGTATTGGGCTGGATAGTGAGTGATTCTAGCAACTTTAGGTATGATGTATATGTGTTTCTGGGTCTATATCACTTTATCAAATTGCTTTTCAGTGAATAGCAATTAATCGAAACACTATTTAATGAAGCCTCTATTCATTAATTGGTGAATTTTCTTAGGGCAAACCAGCAGTTGGCCACTATTTGAAATTTGCTTTTTTCCCCACTATAGTGCGATCTTGGAGTTGTTATATTTAGTTAGGGGAGTGGGGGGCACAGCCCCTCACATTGGGGGATGTGAGTGGCATAGCCCCCCCCCACCTTAATAGGTTTTACATATTATGTATTTTTTTTATGGTTGCTTGATTAGTCTACCATTGGTTTTCCTAGTTAATGTTTTGCTGAAAAAGACATCCAATGAATAACAGCTTTGTTAAATGATGATTCAATGAAGCCATTCACTGAATAACAGTTTGATAACGTGATATAGACCCAGGTTTCCTGGTTCATGGTGGAGGACTCGTTGCTAGCAAGAACATAGTAATGGATTTTTCCCATGGTTAGTTGAACATGGAGTAGCTCAAGCATGTCATATTGTTTGAACAGCCTTGAGGTGTGCTTATCATTTATGTAGATAGACAGACCTCCACCTTTAGCACTTTCATGTTCAGTGGGTGGTCGGAACGTATGAAACCCATTATAGCTATGTACTACCAGAGGGCTTTCTTTGGCTTTGAACCATGTTTCAGGTTCTGAAGAAGTCATACTAGTTGATGAAAGCACTTAACAACTTTAGTTTATTATTTTTAATATTAAAATAGTATTGTGGACTCGCAACGTTGTGCTCTTTTATTTTATCTGGTTTTCTCTTTGAGCACTTGTAGCACCATTTCTTTGAACTTTGTTTTGAGATATTTCCCTGACAACTCTTGCTCTTATCTGTCCATTTTGTACTTGTGGTTATCTCTGGATGAAATAACTTAATTTTCTGCATGTTCTGTACTTATAGCTGCTGTCTCAATGTCTCCAGTTTTAGTTGCCTGAATATTACTTGCAAACAAGTCTGTCATCATGTCTTCAATGGATATGTTGACATACAAAATTCCCTTTTTTTTTAATACTTAGCTATTATACTGAAGAATTTCCATATTCCAAATACATTATTTTGCCTACTACTTTGACTAAAGAAAGAACTACTTGTTAACATTTATTATATAAAGGAAAGGGACTATGGGCTTTAATTCCCACACTGCTGGTATTGATATTTAAGTGAATAGGATTAGGATTAGGATTAGATTAGTACTAGACTAACTGCCCTGGTGAGCCATTTACTAGCCAATTATTATCCCGAGAGACACTCACCCCCTGCATCTTGTGTTCGTAAGACAAACACCTTAACCATTAGGCCACCCTCCCAACCCAGGATCCAGCTGCGTGAATCTCACCATTAGTATCAGTTAATATGTTTGGTCTTACGTTTGTATGGCAAATGAGCACTGCTGCTTAGGATAATAAACAAGCCCTGCCTCTTCCAAACTATATTTGTGCTATACAGCTACAGTTCAGGGTTATAATCATTGGTTCCCCAGGATTTTATTCACTTCAGCACTTCAGGATGAGTCCAGTGGCATCTTACAAGTGATAATATATATATATATATATATATATATATATATATATATATATATATATATATATATATGGGTCTACTACGGTTGATTGAAAACTCATTTGATTGAAAATGAAATTACTAGGACCACTTCACTGAAAGCTCACTTCACTGAAAACTCACTTGACTGAAACTCATTTCATTGAAAGTTATAAATGGCTTTTTCCCCACTGTAGTGCAACCCTGGAGTTAGTATGTAAAGTAAGGGGTGTGTGGGGGGCACAGCCCCACACACTGGGCGGTGTGGGTGGGGCGAAAACACCTACATATCTTGGTTATATATTCTCTTTTGGAAACAGTTATTTATTGCACTTGTAAGTATCACTGTGTACAGATTAAAGTGTTTATCATATTATATTTTATATATATATATATATATATATATATATATATATATATATATATATATATACATACACACATGTATATTGCACATACTCTTAAACAATGTTTTTCCAGAATGACGAGTATAAATAGTAACTTGCCAGCAACAAAGCCCTCCTTTCAAAGTTTATATTGTACTTCTACCATCTAGTCAAAATTAATAAAAATATGAAAACACCATATTGTTTACTCTAAAATAAGCCCACTTCCAAGTATTTCATTTGTAGCAATTAATTTTGAGTATTCACCCTCCAATGGATGGACAGTACAAAGTTGTAGATACACTGATAAAAATACATAAATCCTTAAACTAATAAACACACTATTGGTCACAAACATTCAAAGGTGAATACTAACATTTTTCACTTGTAATAAATAAGCTAAATTGTTTTCTCTTCAAGAAAATATGTAAACAGCACATAAATGGCACAATGAATTGAAAATAAAACATTCAAACATATATATAATGTTCAGAAAAGTTCTATTTAACCCCTGAACTAGAAACTAGCTGCTTCTAGTTAAAATATATATTATATACTTTGTCTTTGACATTTAAATCCAAAATAAACATTTCAGAGCTCTTACTGGCAGTATAGTACAGCTTAAGCTCTGTCTTCAAGGTTGTCTTCCAGGAGGGTAATCTGCTAAATAACTCTTTGGAAGGCAAAGCAATAAGTCTTGTAACTGTCTAAATGCATTAATTAACATTTTATCTATTTGTAAGTTAATTAATATGATTTCCTGTGACTTCTCCTTGAATTATAGGAGATACCTTTCTGTTATGACAGCTACGTCTTCAGTGGAGAAGGAGAAACATTCAGCAAGCCACTGTAAAAATAAGGCATCATAATCATGTGGTACACTGGACTACAGAAGTTAAAAAGAGGTGGAAAAACTATAAAAGGAGGACCCTGAGATCATTCATGCTTATTGTGACATATTTTCTAATCTAAAGCCATACATCCTGGTGATTAAAGTTAAAGGACTCTAGAAAGCCTTGCTAATATTATGGCTGGGAGAATTGTTAGAATTCCAACTGAATTTATTATAGTCTTGCAAAATGATGCTTTTACAGTGTTGCTTGGGATTTGCCTGCTCTTTGGATTGGAAAGATCAGTTTATATTCCATTCTCCCTAAACCATATAATTTTTCATTTTTCTTAGGCTTATATGATTATTGCAGCCATAAAATAATTTTTCCTTGGAGGAAAGATATGGCAAATTTGTATATGATTTTAAATAGCAAAGAGCAAAGATACTTCATTGTCAGCAAAATTCTGTTTGACCAAACCTGTGGTTTTCCCAGTAATAACATATTGGCTGTGATAGGTGGACAATAAAAATGGCTGGGCAATGGAAACTGTGTGGTTTTGAAGTATGATGTTGGGGAAAACTTTTGGGAATTCCTTGGACTGCAAGAAATCATTCATTACTTCACAAAGCAAACCCAAACTCATCACTTGAAGGTCTGATAAAATTAATAATTCAAATACTTTGGCCAATTAATGTGAAGATAGCATTCACTAGATAAGACTTTGATGTTGTGAAAGGTCAATGGTGAAAGAACAAGAGAAGAGCAGAAGAGATGCCTGGGACTGAGTAGGACAGACAGCATTACTGAAGTAATGAATATGAATTTGCAAGAACTTATAAAGCAGCTGTTGACAGACAGGCCTAGTGTGCTAAAGTTCTTCAGGTTATGAAGATTCCAGATTGAGTAAATGAATGAACAGCAACAGCAATGAAACTGGTTTGTACAGTCAAGAAGGAGAAGTAGGATTGTTGTTAAACTGCATTACATTTTAATAGTAGCACATGCATATACATACAGATCAACATAATTCATTTAAATGTTACATGGTTACTGAGCAATTTTCCTAATTCTGTACAGCTTTAGTATAGATTAATTCAATGTTATGCATTTCTTGCGGAAGAACAGCAACATTTTCTCAGATTATAACCATTATCCTCAGACTGCACATAATGCAGAAATATATAGGAATGAACCACTAATGTTTTAGAGACAACAGCACATAAAATATGATAAAACTTGCTTTGAAGATTCAGAGATCTACAAAGGAATATGAAGCAAGCAATAATGCCTAACAACTCTACCCCACTGGAAGGACATTACTTACCCTGGAGGTTAGATTATATATATATATATATATATATATATATATATATATATATATATATATATATAAACAATTTATTAATGTTAATGTAAAATAGTTCTTCCTTCTACTGTTTCAAACCTGCTGTAGTATATGCTGGGAAGTCTTTGGGGGTTGAAGTCACTAAATAATGAAGTACATTTGAGTATCAGACTTTATCGTAGCTCTCAATTAATCAGGAACAAATCACACCAGAATCAGGGACAAAACCTAAAATAATCAGGGATACTTTTAAAATATTAGTACTTTTTTAATTTGAGACATTGACAGAATAAGAGAATGTGAATTAATATTTATTTATTTATTTATTTATATTTGTTGACCGGGAGTGTCCGACTGGATGTAGGTCAATTTTCAGCGGAGGCCCGGAGAGAAAAGCTCCACAGTTAAAATAAACAGACAGTAGTTACATTGGATTACATAGCGATTAACAATTTACATAGCAATTACTTACAACATATTTACAGATGAAGAACTTAGTATATCAGTAGACAACTAGAATCTTTATCTGTGAAGTACATAACAGACATTAACAAATGTTACAATAAGAAGTTCCTGCTGTATATTAAGTACTAGACTTATGAGCATCTGAGCTTGCTATATAATTAAGGTAGTTAGTGGAGTGGAAAGAAAGATGGGGTGGGTGATATTAGATTTCTGAAGTAAAAAAAGTCTGCAACACTATTTATTGTCATTGCTTATTAAGTGTAATTCACCTCCTTTTCTCAAGTCTCCAGTTTTAGGAGGAATTAAGGGAGGTAGAGCTAAAATTTGAGAAAAAAATCAGGCGTGTCCCTGAAAATCAGGGAGAGGTGAGAAGTATGGACTTCATATCCATCACAGAATGCATGTTAATATAAATCATGTTATTATAGCAGCTTTCTAATTTTATATGAGCAATATTTAAAATCGTTCCCTATTTTAAGCCTTTGTTCCCCAGTTATTTTAGGCTTTATCTGGATTACTTGAGCGAACCTGTTGAGAGGTATGCATACTTTTTAATAGTTGCATCCACTGCTCTCTCTCTCTCTCTCTCTCTTTTTCTATTTCTCTCTCTCCCTCTCTCACACACACATACACACACACACACACACACACACACACACACACACACACACACACACACACACACAAACACACACACTTTTCTATTTTTTTATTATGCATTTGTTTTAATTTTACACTTGCTAAACAGCAAAAGCGCTGCTTAGCAAATGTAAAATAATGGCTCAGTCACTCGCACTCTGACTTTCATGCATGCATACACTTTCACACATGCACTTTTCTATTTTTTTTCATTTTCTTTTTTCTTTTGCACTTGCTAAACAGCAAAAGGACTGCTTAACAACTGTAAAATAATGATGGCCATTATCTCTGTTACAGTCTGAGCTGCACAGCAATTTAATATGCTGACTTGAAGTGGCGGACGTATTTTTTCCGCAGGCATTACCTGTTACATTAATACCCAGAGTGGTAATGTACAGGTCATCCATTCTGTAAGCAAGCAATAAAGCCCAACAGGGCATATTACCCTGTAAATAACACCTGCCTAAGATGTTATGAGACCCAATGCCACAGGTGTTCACTGATCACAAATGACCATTTGTAGGTACCGTTGGGTGAAATAACTCACAAGGAAATACAACACAGAAATGCAGTAAGCTGTGCATATCAGAAACAGGAAAAAAAGTAACAATAATTAACAAAAAACTGTGCAGTTGCAGTCAATAGATGTAAATAATTATGAGAAAAAAATTACAATTTTACTATTCACATGATTATATTTCAGGTTTATATCATGGTGGAAATGTTGTGGGGTAATGACAATCAAGCAAGGGGATGGTGGGGGAAATAACAGGTGTTGGCAGTTGAGAGATTATACGGCTAGAGGCTGATGCCCTTATGTATTGTAGCCTGCTGTGTGGCAAATAAAGTTGGATTTGGTTTGTAGGAATTTTTTTAAGTACAGCTGTGAAGGTGAGGAAAGGAGATTGCAGTTCCTTTAGGTGGTAGGGGAGGAATTCCCATATTTTAGGAGCAAGAATGGGTAGAGTAGTTGGCGCAGTTTAGCCTGGTTTGTGGGGTTGGAGTTGGTGGGGGGGGTGTGTGTGTTTGGGAGAAGTGTTTATGGTTGCAGTGTGTGTACGTTTAGTATGAAGTTTGGCAGCTAGTGGTGGGACTGAGTTAGGTTGGAGAAGTTTAAAATGTTAGAGCCTAGTTCCATGTCTGCTCTGTGCTGTACTGAGATCCATTGGCTTTTTTGAGGGTGAGGCAGTGGTAGTCACGACAGAGTGAGTTAGTGATGAAGTGATAGATTTTCTTTTCATTAGACTGTAGCACAGAGAATTTTTCTTTGAGGTTATGGTTATTATGAGTAGTCCACATTCAAGTTGGGCCAGAAGGACTCCTTTGCCTATAGCTGCCCTGGCTGATTTAGATACATAGGGTGAGAGTTTCCTGGCCCAGAAGAGAAGTGATTTAACTTTTGGCCTTGTATTTTCTATATGGGGCATGAATGTTAGTGATTGTGATTTTGTAAGTTTTGGGGTCATGCCAAAGAGCACGCTTTGTGTTTTTCTAGGATTGTTCATGTGTGTTTAATGAGCCAAGAAATGAGAGGGTTAAGTGTTTTTTGTAATTGTATTTTGACCGTACAGTGGTGGTGGATGTACCTAAGGAGTACCATGACTCAGCGTAGAAGATATGTTGTAGGTTAGGAAGGTCATGAGGTAGTTTGTTAATGAAAACAGAGAAGAGATGTGGAGCTCAGATAGCTAGGAGCTTGGGGTTCTCCCAGCGAAAGAGGTGTGGTCTGAGAGATGGATGAACATGAGAGTTATTTGAAGACTAATACTACAAGTCAGAAAGCCATAAATGCAGATATAAAAATAAATAAACAAAATAAACAAATATAAATAAATAAAAAAACAAATAAGGTAGATTACACTGAAAAACAGGGAATATAGGAATAACAGGAACAAAGGAAAAATATTAGAAAAGAGATTGCAAGACTCATATCATGCCTGGTCATTTACACCTTTAAGTAAACACATTTAAAAGATCTTGATACTCTTTACAAGCCCTTAGTAGTACTCTCCTTCCATATTAACTTACTACAGATGAGTGACTCCTGCAGGTTTTTCTGCACTTACATCCTACTGACGCCTCTAGGTATCAAATAATGCTTGCTCATATTTACTTTAAAGATTTAAAACCATGATACATACAAATTATTAAGGATTTCATCTTAAAGCTTGTACAGTGTTAAAGACAAATGTATTGATATTTGACTTCAGTTAAATGCAGGGAAAGATAAATTAATTTTTGTCCATATAATATTTATTTATATTGTCATAATGTCATGCTTTTCTAAATATCTTGGCAACCAAATAGCACAGACAGAACTGCTTAATGTCAAATAAAAGCTATGAAATTGGTGAACAAAATGATGCTGACAGAATGCGTAAACTTGAGTGGTTACTGAGATATTCTACATTGTTTACAAAATATTACAAATGTATTAGTTGCTGTGTTTATTTTGACTTATAAAATCCAATTTAAGACCTAGAACCTAAAGACTACTGCTACTATAAAAATAGCGTGTGCTGAAGAGTTTGCCATTTATACTTCTTTAGTAACTTCCGCTGTTTGCGAGATATGAACATTTGTTTGAAATGGAAGGACATAATTTGTTTCTATCAAAAAGCTTGGGGTCTGATCACTGGAAGTTATGGTGCAAACTTTCAGAGCTCCATTGGAGGGAATGAGTTAAGTAGGGCTGTACATGATAACCCTGACATAAACTTGTATTTACTCATTGCTGATAGCCCACACATTTAATGTTGGGATGCCCCTGCCCTGGCCCAGTAATCAAGGACCCTCAATCCTCACCACTAACAACCAGTGAGGGATGTGTACATTGGGAGGATGAACAGTACACAAACAGTAAAGTACAATTTCCCTTAAGAGCACAGAGATCACAGTCAGTCTGGGGCTGTTTTCTCTCTCTCTCTCTCTCCCCAGATCCCCAGTAAGACTCACCCACTGACACAGCTATAGGGTTAAGATCTCAGCTGAGTAGTCAAGCCAAAACCTCCAGCACCCACTCTGTCCAACCAGTGCTTTGTGCTCCTGCCCAAGTAGCTGACATGCACACACTTTGAGATTTGATTTATTTGCAAACACACAAACACTCCTGGGGAAGGCTGGCACACATTCACTAGCTATGCCCCTTCTGCCCAGACTATAAGGCAGTAATCACTACCACCAACCACCCTTATCAGATACTATAAGGTCCTTACAAAGGTTTACTAATTTTTCTGTGTAATGTTACTATTATTCAAATGGTAAGTGCATCCAAGACTAAGGCTATTTAGGAGTGGCCAATACAGTGTCACCAAATACATATGCAAGTACTCTCAGAACTTAAATATCTTTAAACAAACCAGTCACAATTAAAAGGTTTAAATACATTTAATAATAAATAATAAAAATATAATACACTACTTAATAACTCAACACAGTGACAACAGAGTTAGAATCACAGGAAATATTTTAATACAACATAGCAGGAAAGTCCCACATAAATACAGAAAACATCTAAACTAATCTTGCTATATTCCTATCTATCTCTAAGAGAAATACTATACCTAAATCTTACTTACAGAGCCAGGCAAATGCAAGTGCTGAATGGATGTTTCTAGGTCCAAAGACAAATACAAAATGCACTGACTTTCTCTCTCAGATAGTTTGTAAATTAATAATACAAATTACTGATGAATAATCTCAGATTACATCATTCTTTGACACCTCTGCCTAAGTTTCCTAGGCTAGCAGGAACTTAATTTTTAACTTGTCTCTGTTAAAAATACTTATCTCTCAGAAGCTAACAGTTCTCTCTTAGAAGCTTGCCTGAAACTGAAAGTCATAAAACAATTACCTTGAAAACCTGTAATTACCTCTGTTTCCAGACAATAGAAAGAAGCCCCTAGTCTAGACATCATATCTCTTAGCTGAGATAAATTAACTTTATAAGACATTGTAAAACTCTTTACTTATCAACTTATTTTTTTAGAGTTTTGCAAGTTAACTCTGTATGTCCCAATTTCTGCAATGAAACCATACATTTGCATTGACATATACTTTATACACATTTCTGCTCTTTTCCAGCAGGGTGCACTGTGGTTATAATCTTGAAGATCAGTACAAAACATATAGTTTTCTTACATTTTTAAGGCAAGCATACAAATCATATTACTATTCACAAATAACATAGACTTATTTACAAAATTCTATCTAGCTGGGCTGGCAGTGTCACATTTCTATATAAATCATATTAATATTTTCAAGTGACATATAATTATTTACAACATTCCAGCTAGTTGGGCTGGCAGCATCTTGGTTTATCACATTTCTTTCCCCAACAAGAACTCAAGCTAGTTTTTCAAGTGACTCTAGAGAAACGTTGCTTGAGAGGATTGAGCTTACCTGGGAATACCCTTCCCCATTCCTTGTCTTGAGAGCCCATCTGCGTTGGCATTGCTAATCCCACTGTAGTGCTGCACTGTCATATCATATACTTGCAACCCTAGGCTCCATCTTAGCAACTTAGCATTTTGCTGTCTGGCTCGGTGTAACCATGTTAGGGGATTGTGATCTGTAACTACAGTGAATGTCCTTCCATACAGATAAGGCTGAAGTTTCTACAGTGCCTACACTATGGGTAGACATTCCTTTTCTACAGCTGCATAGCATTTCTCACTGGGTTGGAGCCTATGATTGAGATAAACCACTTGGTGCTCTTTTCCTTCTGAAGAAATCTGGATAAGTACAACCCCCACCTCATGATTCAAAGCATCCATCTGCACAACAGATTCTTTGCTGTAATCTGGACTGGCTAACACAGGGGGTTCTCCAAAAGCTTCTTTAAGCTTCTGGAATGCCTGCTCACATTCTGGGGTCCACACTAACTTATCTGGCCTGTTTATCCTTATTAGGTCTGCGAGGGGAGCAGCTAAGGTACTATAACTGGGGTTGAACTTTCTGTAGTTCCCTGCTGTCCCTAAGAATGCTGTCACCTGCTTTCTGTTAACAGGTGTAGGCCATGCCTGAATGGCTTGTACTTTGGCCAGTTCTGGCCTGATCTTACCAGTCCCCACTCTATGTCCCAGATAGGAGATCTCTGCCATACCCACCTGACATTTGTTGGGCTTAATGGTCAACCCTGCCCTCTGTAGTCTGCCGAGCAAATCCCTGACATGCTGAAAGTGCTCTTGCCAGGAATGTCTGTAGATGGCAATATCATCTAGGTAAGAAAGGGCAAAATCTCCTGCTCCTGCAAGGATATGATTTACCAGCCTCTGGAAAGTCGGTGGGGCATTTTTCATCCCAAAGAGCATCTTTTGAACTCATGCAACCCAAAAGGAGCCACAGAGACTGACCTCTTTCTAGCACTGGGAGTCAAGGGCACCTGCCAGTAACCCTTGATAAGATCAATGGTGGTAAGATACTTTACCCTACCCAGCTGCTCTAGGGCTTCATATGTAGTAGGCATGGCATAAGCATCTGACTGTGTGTGACTATTTAATTTTCTGCAGTCCACACAGAACCTGGTGATGCCATCCTTCTTTGACACCAGCACCACTGAGGAGGCCCAGGGAGTGTTGGACTCTTGAATTACCCCTAGTTCCAACATTTCCTGTATCTCCTCCCTCAGAGTCTGCTTGACTCTCTCAGGCACCCTATAAGGGACCTGCCTAATAGGCTTTTGGGGTCCTGTGTCCACCTGGTGCTGCACCAGGTTGGTGCACCCTGGTTTTCCAGTGAACATGTCCCCAAACTCCTGTAACACCTCTCAGATTTCTTGAACCTGGGTAGGAGATAGCTGCTGGAACATTGCTACCCGTTCCACTGAGGTGTCAGTCCAAGCGTCACTGAGGAGATCATTCACCAGATCTCCCTCAAAGTCTTCCTGCAATCCATTGCAAATACTCAGCACAAGGGCCTCCCTAACATGGTAAGGTTTCATCATCTTAACATGGTATAATGTGTGCCCCTGCCTCCTGCCTAGCAGTTCTACCATGTAGTTAACATCAGTGACCTTCCTTATCACCTTGTAGGGTCCCTCCCAAGCTACTTGCAGCTTGTCATGTCTGACAGAATTGAGAACTGTTATCTACTGCCCTACAGCATACTCTAACTTGAGCATTCATGTCAAGCCAGACATTTTTCTTCTGTTGGGCTATTGCCAGTTCTCCTGTTCCAAGCCCATGAGTTCCCTGAGCCTTGTCCTTAGGTTTAGAACATACACCACAACAGACTCCTTGTGGAATACACACTCCCCCTCCCACTCACCTCAAATTAAATCTAGAGGCACTTTCATCCTATGTCCATACAACAACTCAAAGGGTGAAAAACCTGTTGATTCCTGAGTAAGATCTCTGTAAGCGAACAGATGGGGCAAATATTTGTCACACTCCTTCTTAAACTGGTCTGGAAATGCCTGTAGCATGGACTTGAGTGTAGAGTTTAACCTCTCAACAAGATCATTAGTCTGGGGATGGTAGGGAGTGGTCTTTAGGTGCTTCACTCCACAGTACTTCCACAGACAAGCCATGCAGGTCTGACATGAAATTGACACTTCTGTCAGTTGGTATTTCTTTCGGGAAACCTACCCTGGTGAAAATCTCTAATAATGCATTTGCCACCTTTGCTGCATCAATGGAGGACAGAGCCACTACCTCAGGGTATTTGATAGCATAATCTACTACCACTAGGATAAACGTTTTCCTTGTGGAACTTGGGGAACTCAGAGGCCCCTGAATATCCATAGCTACCCTCTGAAATGGCTCCTCAATCACAGACATAGGCATCAAAGGAGCATTCATCTTGTCTCCTGCCTTCCCTACCTTTTGGCACTGCTCAGTACCTTGTTACATCTCTGCAAATCCCAGGCCAATAGAAGTTCTATATAATATGTCTCTTTGTACGTTTTATGCCCATATGACCTGCAAAGGGAATATCATGGACTATGGCTAGAAGTTTAAGATGGTAAGCTCTAGGCATTACCAACTGCTGCATTCTCTCACCCTCTAGCCCTCCCTCAGGGATCCTCTCTCTATACTGTAACCCTTTGTCCCACTATACAGATTCCCCATTCCACTGAGAATCAGGTGCCTCATTAGCTACCTCTCTCTCAAGGCTTGTAATGTAGGGTCTGAGAGCTGAGTCTGTCTTAACTCTCTCTTTTTAACCCTTCCCAGCTCCCCTTTCACAGGACGTCTGGTATCCTCTGACAGTGGTCCCTCACTGTCAGCCTGAGTACTACTACTCACCTCTGCCCTTGCAGTCACTCTGTCAAAGGGAACATCAGTACTCACCTTCAGTCTCACTGTTACAGGGTAGCTCCCTCCCTAAAGTAACTACCTCACCAGTACTGCATGCAAGTGTGTGGTCTGTCTGGGTCTCCCCCAGTCTACCAGACCCATATGCTTGTCTCCAAGCCTGACTGCATGTAACTGCATGAACACACGGTACTGCATTATCAAAATCATTCCCTATCAGGACATCTGCAGGGATATCTTCAAACACACCTTCTTGCTTGTTTCCTTTTCCACCCTCCCTGTCAAGGTGAACCCTAGCCAAAGGTATTTGGAATGGGGTCACTCCTAAAGCTCTGACTGGATTAGACTGCCCAAACAAGTAGTGCTCTTTTGTAACCATTGCAGGCTTTACCATGGTTAGGTCAGAGCCTGTGTCTCTCTTATCAATGGCCTCTTTCCTACTCACTAAAATAGGATATAACATCTGGTGGTAGTTTGATACCCTTCTTATCTTGAGACAACTTACTGTTGGCATTTTGTCTTTCCCACGTACTGGCTCTCCCACCTTTTGTTCCCCACCTTGCCTCCATGGACATCTATATGCTACATGGTCTCACTGGTTGCATTTAAAACATTTAACCCTAGGTCCTGGATGTGTACCTGGACTAGTGGCTTTCCCTGCTATTGACAGACTCTGTTGGGGCAGTCTGGGCTGCCCACCATGGGTTCCCTTAGACCCATGACTAGTACTGGGTGTCCCTTTCCTGAGTAGTGATGCCCTACTTGCTAGGTATATGTCTCTCCTCTTCCCCAACTCATCTGCAGTAGCCAAAAAATGTATAGGAAAAAAGGACCCTGGTTGATAAAGTGTACTCTCAAGCATGAACTCAAAGTCAGATAAAAAGAAACCAGGTGCACACCATGGTAGAACACAAACACTTTAATGAAACAAGAATGCTAAAGCAGAGGTAAGCACTTTCACTACCATCAAGGTAGCTTCATCAGACCTAATTAAAACAGTCTTCCCTCCACTATTTAAATGCAAACCATCCAATCAGATACCAAGAAACAAATCACTTCTTACTTAAAGTTGCATTACACCTTATTAAAACATTATTTCTAAGCACACACATAAATAGAATAAATATAGATATCTCAAGATAGGTTTAGACAATAAAAGTATTAGTTTGGTGTGTAGTTTATTAGAATTGATTTTAGAAAACAATGTATTTGTTTTCAATGAAAGGTTCTATCTACAGAAGGTTGGCATAGAGATAGACACAGCTTGGGCAAACAGCTATGTCAACCTGGCCTTAGCACAATGGGAACAGGATAATGTTATGCTGAATAATGTATTCTGTAGATACATTTTGACTTATAAGAGGTTTGTGGATGATATTTTTGTCTTGTGGGATGGGCCTGCTGAACAGGCCATACGTTTTGTAGACTACTTACACACAACTATGCCATTTCTAAAATGTTGTTATAATTATTCATCTGATGTTATAGAATTTTTAGATGTTAAAATCAGTAAACATTTATTTAGTGATGTTAGGACTTCTATATATAAAAAGCCATATAAGAGGAATGCTTTCTTACATAAGGGGAGTATGCATCCCCGTCATTTCTGTAAAAACGTGAAAGGCCAAGCAATGAGAATAGTGCGATTACATAATAATGACGAGGATATGAAGGCAGAATTAAGAACTAATTAAGAATTAATTAATTAAGAATTAAGACAAGAATTAAGGACTAGTTTTTTTACAAAGAGGGTACAAGATGAATGAGTTGGATGCTCTGATTGCTGAAGCCCTTGAAGAACGAGGGACCAGAGGTTGCCCCTATTTTTTAGATAGATGTGAAAATACTCTCATTGCTAGAGATATGTCTTATAGAAATAGTGTGACTAAGTTAACCCTGTCATATAGCAGTAATGTCAATAAGATATGTGACATTGTTAAGAAGAACTGGGGTATATTAAGTACGGATGAGAAGTTTAGCGGGTTGATTGGGAATGACCCTGATTTCAGTTTTAGAAACAGTAAGTCACTAAAGAGACAGTTATGCTATAAAAGCGCCAGCAAAGGATACACACCACCGTCATACAGAGAGGGGACCTTTTTGTGTAGACATTACAAAGCCTGCATGTTTATACACACAAGCAATCATTTTGAACATCCACAGAAAGAGTTTTTTATAGAGACATCTTTGTGTGCTGATTGTAATACAAAAGATGTGATTTATTTTTCTTATTGCTCAGTGTGTTTGTATACTGAAAGAACGTATCTTAGAACACATAAGGGATGTGAGGAACAAGAGGGCTAAGAGTGCATTGGGGCAACATGTAATAGACAAGGGTGATGAGCATAGTTTTAGAGTTTTTGTTTTAGAGATTATAGCTATGAACATTAGAGGGTGTGATATCAAGAATTAGGGAGCAACAGTGGATTATACTGTTAGATGGAGATAATTTTCCAGGCATCAGTGAGTGTGTACCCCTGCAACCCCACTTGAAATCTCGCCCTCTAAAGCATTGATGCATTATTGCATTTTATTACATGCATTTATTTATTTTATTATATATTTTTGGTTGAAAATATGTGTATCTTTTGACATATACATATATACTTATTCTGTTTATGTGTGTGCTAAGAAATAATGTTTTAATATGGTTTATTGCAACTTTAAGTAATAGGTGATTTGTTTCTTGGTTCCTGATTGGGTGGTTTGCATTTAAATAGTGGATGAAAGACTGTTTTAATTAGGTCTGATGAAGCTACCTTGATGGTAGTGAAAGCGCTTAGCATTGCTTTAGCATTCTTGTTTCATTAACAATTAACAACATTTACAAAGACATGCATCAGGAGAGTTTCTCCCTGGGCCTCCGCTGAAAACTGGCTTTGTTCCAAGTTGCACTTTCCCAGTAAACAAATGTAAAATAAATAAATTAATGTGTTTGTGTACTACCGTGGTGTGCACCCAATTTCTTTTTATCATCTACTGTAGCGCATTGTCTAACCAGATTCTCATGTCCTCAGGCAAAGTGGTATGGGCTTGTTCCCTCATCAAAAGGTCTGCCAGCCCGTCAAAAGTGGTGACCTGACATCCACTCACCCAACCTATGAAAATAAGTGCTTAGTTCAGCAACATATTCACACACACTTTCATCTGCCTTTCATCTATGACCACAAAACTTTTTCCTATAAGCTTCAGGTGTTAACTTAAAAAATTCTAGCAAACAATTCTTTACAGCATCAGATAGTTTAGACATTACAGTTACAGCTTTGCCATAGAGTAAGGTGGTCAGGAACCATACCTAGAGCCCTTGGTCAACATCACACTGTTTGCATACCCTCTCAAACATATGAATGAAACTATCAAAATTATCCCCCTCTGTAAGTTGTGGAAGAAATTTACTGACCTTTGTTCCTTCTGGGGTTCAGTTACTCCCTTCCCCCATTACCTCCATGACTCTGGTGAAGAGTCAGCATCTCCTTTTCATTTTGCCTCTGCTGCTCCTTCTCTTCAGTGTCTAGGCATTGCAGTTTCTCATTTTCCTCAGTCTCTAGATGCCTCAGTCTCCCTGCTGCTTTTATTTCCATACGCATGGCCTCCAACTCAAGTCTCTTTACCTCCAGATGGATTTTCAGTCTTCTGTGGAATAGTTGAGCTGTCCATTTTCTGAGAGTTGTACATCTCCACGGCAGTCTGATCGTCCTCCTGGTTGCTATTCTCTGATGCAGCTGTGACTAAAGCGCAATCGGGTCTGCTTTGGTCAGGTTGTCATGCACCAGTCCTTTGGCTTGGCACATCTCAGCCAACTGGCTCCTTGTAAGCTTGCCATACTCCTCTGCTAACATGCTTGCCTGCTCTCTCTGACTAACTAAGCTAACAAAAGAAATAAAGCAATTGTGGTATGAACTCAGAATATTCACTGCATGGCTAATTATGAGTACAAAAACACCTTCAGTGATCACTGTACACAAGCTGCAGGAGTTCAATATGCACTCCACTAGAAGCCAATTAATATGTGATGTGGCTAACTCACCACTATCAGCCAATTAATATGTGATGTGGCTATCCCACCACTGCCAAACAATTAATATGACACCCCATCCCTGACCCAGTAATCAAGGATCCTCAATCCTCACCACTAACAACTAGTGAGGGACATGCACATTGAGAGGATGAACAGTACACACACAGTAAAGTACAATTTCCCTTAAGAGCACACAGAGATCACAGTCAGCCTGGGGCTGGTTTCTCTCTTTCTCTCCGGATCCCCAATAAGACTCCCTACTGGCACAGCTATAGGGTTAAGTTCTCAGCCAAGTGGTTAAGCCAAAACCTCCAGCACCCTCTCTGTCCAACCAGTGCTTCGTGCCCCTGCTCAAGTAGCTCACACACACACACACACACACACACACACACACACACACACACACACACACACACACACACACACACACACACACACACACACACACACACACACACACACACACACACACACACACACACACACACACACACACACACACACAGACACTTTGAGATTTGATTTATATGTAAACACACAAAAACTCCTGGGGAAGGCTGGCACAGGTTCATTAGCTATGCCCCCTTCTGCCCAGACTATAAGGTAGTAATCACTACCACCTGTGATGCCTGTGCACTGACCCAGCAATCAAGCAGCCTCAATCCTCACCACTAACACCAGTGAGGGATGTCCACATTGGGAAGGATAACAAATACACACACAGTAAAGTACAATTTCCCTTAAGAGCACACAGAGATCACAGTCAGTCTGGGGCTGGTTTCTCCCTTTCTGTCCAGATCCCCAATAAGGCTCCTCACTGGCACAGCTATAGGGTCCAGATCTCAGTCTTGTGGTCAAGCTAAAACCTCCAGCACACTCTCTGTCCAACCAGTGCTTCATGTCCCTGCCCAAGTAGCTGAAACACACACACTTTGAGATATGAGTTATATACAAACACACAGACACTCCTGGGGAAGGCTGGCACAGGTTCTCCAGCTATGCCTCTTCTACCCAGACTATACGGTAGTACCACTTGCCACCAACCACTAATATCAGCTACTAATAAGGCCCTTATCAAAGGGTGTCCAATTATTACTGTGCAATATTATTATCCCTATGTTAAGTGAGGCGAACAGCAAGGCTTGAGGTGGCTTGGACAGTATCACTATATACATGCAACGTACTCTAGAGCTAAAATTATCTCTACATACAACAGCCACAGTTGAAAGGTTTAAAATATTTAATAATAAATAAGAACACAAAACAATACTTCTTACTACACAGTGCTAGTCAAGAGTTCAGAGATCACAGAGAAATGCTTAAAAATAATACAGTAGAAAAGTTCTGCCATCAATACAGAAAACATCTAGACTTTGTTTGTTTGTGTCTTTCGGTTAGGGGTCGCCACAGCAGAACTCCGGTCCGCTAATGATTGGTAGTTGATTTTTATGTGCCGAGTTACCAACCCTGACGCACAACCTTCAACAAAGGTATGCCCATTCACGCATGTCTCCACGCAGAAGACACTCTAGCTGAGAATCGAACCGGACAGCGTCTTACTGTGAAGCGACAATGAAACATCTAGACTAGACTTCCTATTTCCTATCTATATCAAAGAACAAAAACAGTTATAAAATAAACTTATATATAGAGCAAGGTAGTACTGGTGATGTTGTCAGTTCTGAAAACAAATGCAAAATGCTCTGATTCTCTTTCTCTCTGTCCTTAAATTGATAACACGGTACCACTGACTCATTTCATATTACATCATTATTCTCTGTTTCCCAGGCTAACAGAAGCTCAGAGTGTAACAGCACTTTTGATCTTACAGCTGGTCTGGAAGTCAGAGCAATAAAAGACATTATGCATGTAAATTCTAGCCATTAACTCTCAAAACAATAGGAATAATTTCTTCATTCAGACATCTCGGCTCCGAGTTTTAAGTTCTAACAATTATACAATGCTGGACTTATTAGCTTTCCTCCAGCAGAGGGCAATGTGGTTACATTTTTGAAGTTCAACATTTACCATGATTTTCTTACATTTATGAGAACAAGTATGTGGAAATAACAGAATTATCTATAAAATCCTACCTAGCTAGGCTGGCAGCCTTCACACCACCAACCACCCTTATCAGCTACTATAAAGCCCTTACAAAAGATGACCAATTCTACTGTGTAATGTTACTATTATCCAAATGGTAAGTGTGTCCAAGAATAAGGCTATTTAAGAGTGGCCTATACAGTGTCAACAAATGCATATGCAAATACCCTAAGAGCTAACTCTCTAAACAAACCAGCACAATTAAAAGGTTAATACATTTAATAATAAATAATAAAAACACAAGACAATACTCAATAACTAAACACAGTGACAACAGAGTTCAGAATCACAGGAAATATTTTAAAACAATATAGCAGGGAAGTCTCACATAAATACAGAAAACATCTAAACTAATCTTTCTATATTCCTATCTTTCTCTAAGAGAAATTTTGTTTGTGTCTTTCGGCTTTCCCCGGTTAGGGGTTGCCACAGCGGAACTCCAGTCTGCTAATGATTGGTAGTAGATTTTTACGTACTGGCTTGCCAGGCCTAACACACAACCTTCAATGAAGGAATGCCCATTCACGCAAGTTGCTACACAGAAGACGCTCTAACTGAGAATCGAACGAGCAATGTCTAACTGTGAGGCGACAACGCTACTGCAGCACCACCACCGCAGTTTCCATCTTTCTCTAAGAGAAATACTATACCTAAATATTACTTACAAAGCCAAGCAAATGCAAGTGCTGAATGGATGTTTCTAGGTCCAAAGATAAATACAAAATGCACTGCCTTTTTCTCTGAGATAGTTCTTTAATTAATAATACACATTACTGCTGAATCATCTCAGATTACATTATTATTTGACACCTCTGCCTAAGTTTCCCAGGCTAACAGGAACTTAAATTTTATCATGTCTCTGTTAAAAATACTTCTCTCTCAGAAGCTGACAATTCTCTCTTTGAAGCTTGCCTGAAACTGAAAGTCGTAAAACAATTAACTTGGAAACTGTAGTTACCTCTATTTCCATACAATAGAAAAAAATCCCTAGCCTAAACATCCTGTCTCTTAGCTCAGATAAACTAAGTTTATAACACATTGTAAAATTCTTTACTTATCAACTTATTTTCTTAGAGTTTTCCAAGTTAACTCTGTATGTCCCAATTTCTACTATTTAACCATACATTTGCATTGACATATAGTTTATACACATTTCTGCTCTTTTACAGCAGTGTGCAGTGTGGTTGCAATCTTGAAGCTCAGTGCAGAACATATAGTTTTCTTACATTTTTAAGGTAAGCATACAGATATTAGTAATCACAAATGACATATAATTATTTACAAAATTCTATCTAGCTGGGCTGGCAGTGTCACATTTCTATATAAATTATATTAATATTTTCAAGTGACATATAATTATTTACAAAATCCCAGCTAGCTGAGCTGGCAGCATCTCGGTTTTATCACAAGTATATATATAAATAACTTATGATGGGTTGGATACTTGACACTTGTATGCTTGGGGGGGGTGGTTGGTTTCCCCCATCACAGGTAATGCAGAGAAGCTTGTCACTCTGTGAAAAATGCTTTGTTTCAGGTTTCATAAAATTAGCTTTCAACCTGACCTTTTTATGGTATGTGGATTTGTAGAGATTTTGTTTTTAGAGGCATCATTAACAATCGTTATTGCCCATATTTGGGCTTCATATTAAGTGACCAAGCCTACCTGTTTTCCTCCCTAATTGCTGCAATACTGGTCACAAGTCTTGAGTCTTCGAAGTGTCACCTAACATCAACCACCATGTGGAGCATAATAACTGACTACAGCAGACTTCTCTGAATCATGTTTGATGTATCCAGTGGTTAATCTGAAGTCATATCACAACAAGATATAACCTGCTTCACTGTGACATCAAACTTAATACCTCATTGTGACATAAAACTTAAGTTTGTTGAAAAGCATGCAGAAAGGTGCAGTCAGTTTCTACCATTCATAGGGTGTCAAGGATCTCCCCAGTTCAGATCATTTTCAGTCACCGAAAGAACTCAGTTAGTAGAACTCAATAAAACCATTTTGACTGAATTTTCATTTGCTCAGCTATAACATGCTTCTTCTGTATTTTCCTGCAAATAATTCATAAGCCATGCACAAAGACCCCTCTTTCAACTATGGTGCCTTCCATTTTTCACCACTACCTATCAAATGTAACTGATCCAGATGCTTTAGTACAGTCTAGTATAATAACATCTATATTGTGGGTGTTGTCTGGTACACTATTTACTTCATGAAAGCACTGCATTAAATTTGATGAGAATGTCCTCCTTGTGGGAGATTTATGCTGGATAGTGTCATAACGCAGGGCATCAACTACATCTTCAAGTCATCTTCATTACTTTCCCCTGTCAGGTGTCTTCTAATTTTGAAGTCATCACCAGCCAGTGGGATAACTTATTACTCTTTACAGTTCTTGTACTCCTATTGAATTTTTAGCAACTAGTGGGCCTGATAAAAAGTCCTGTAGTCCCCTTAATATCCTAGTTTATAGTTTATCTAATCCCATCCCAAGACCACACACCAGCCCTTTAAACCAATTTAATGCTTCCAGCTTCCTCCATTTAAATTGCTTCATCTATCTATAACACTCAATGGCTTCCCACTACTTTCACTTCAGCAGAACCTTCTCCAATTGTGAAGCTTTTACAGAAATAGTGACTACATTTGAGCTAATGTTAATGGTTTGCAAGTGTCTTTTCTTTGCACTTTAATATTTTCAAATTTGCATGTCTACATCTAAGAGATTTCACAACATTCTTTATACTCTGAGACAGCTTCTTATAGGCACTTAATTGTCTACCCATCCCCCCTCATGATGTGTTCCTTATCATTATCCTGCCTTCCATGATGTGTTCCTTATCATTATCCTGCATTCTGTGATGTGTTCCTTGTCCTGTTATCCTGCATTCCATGATGTGTTCCTTATCCTGTTATCCTGCCTTCCATGATGTGCTCCTTATCCTGCCTTCTATGATGTATTCCTTATCCTGTTATCCTGCATTCCATGATGTGTTCCTTATCCTGTTATCCTGCCTTCCATGATGTGCTCCTTATCCTGCCTTCCATAATGTGTTCCTTATCCTTATCCTGCCTTCCATGACGTGCTTCTTGCCCTGTTATCCTGCATTCCATGATGTGTTCCTTATCCTGTTATCCTGCCTTTCATGATGTGCTCCTTATCATTATCCTGCCTTCCATTATGTGTTCCTTATCCTGCCTTCCATGATGTGTTCCTTGCCCTGTTATCCTGCATTCCATGATGTGTTCCTTATCCTGTTATCCTGCCTTCCATGATGTGCTCCCTATCATTATCCTGCCTTCCATTATGTGTTCCTTATCCTGCCTTCCATGATGTGTTCCTTGCCCTGTTATCCTGCATTCCATGATGTGTTCCTTATCCTGTTATCCTGCCTTCCATGATGTGCTCCTTATCCTTATCCTGCCTTCCATGATGTGTTCCTTGTCCTGTTATCCTGCATTCCATGATGTGTTCCTTATCCTGTTATCCTGCCTTCCATGATGTGCTTCTTATCAATATCCTGCCTTCCATGATGTGTTCCTTATCCTTATCCTGCCTTCCATGATGTGTTCCTTATCCTTTTATCCTGTCTTGCATGAAGTGCTCCTTACCATTATCCTGCCTTTCATGATGTGTTTCTTATCCTTATTCTACGTTCTTTATCTTATTCTGTAATGCACTGCGCCATCCACCTCTCAGTATCCATCAGCCAACATAGTTTTGCCCTTTTTTTTTTTAGTACCTCTGCTTGCAGCTCTCTGATTTCAGAAGTCTTAATTTGGCAAATATCTATTTGTTCCCATACAAGAAAATCTTTTGTCTTACATAACATTTAATACATCTCTGGTCCTAGTTCTCCAGACTTTACACCCCTGGAATACAGTGTCTGTCTATACACTCTGGTCTGTCCTATTTTTTTGTGAATTCAAACATCACCATGTTACAGCTAATGGCACCTCAAGAGTCCATCATGCTCATTTATCATGCTCTTTCACTTTATTATGGTGCTAAATCTAATGCTCCTCATCTTGGTGTGGAAGGTTGCCAGCTGTTCTTGTCTCACTTCATGAAATGCTTGTAGCTCAAGCTACTTTGTACCATTCAAGTGATTGGTATAGCTACTTTGTACCATTCAGGTGATTGGTATAACTACTTTGTACCATTCAAGTGATTGGTATCACTACTTTGTACCATTCAGGTGATTGGTATAGCTACTTTGTACCATTCAGGTGATTGGTGTCACTACTTTGTACCATTCAGGTGATTGGTATAGCTACTTTGTACCATTCAAGTGATTGGTATCACTACTTTGTACCATTCAGGTGATTGGTATAGCTCACTTCAGTCAGGATAGAGTAATGACCTCCTCCTTCCTCCAAAAAATTGTATTCATCTTCCAATGTGCTACACAAACCATGCAGTTGGGTGATTAATACTGTGGTTAGCTGTTTCGTACGGAGTTTGATTTTCACCTTGGGTCACTGTCTGGTCATTGGCTAATTGTGCAATTGTCTGCAGACTGATTGCCTAGTATTAAACTAACGTATACCATGTGCGTGGCACAGTCTAAGGCTTAGGTTCATAGGTTCATAGGTTGGTACTAGGCTATCGGCCATAGAGCCTATACAAACCTAGTCTTAACAATTCTCTGGATATTTCTTCCCACAATATTTACTTCCCTGGACCCCTGTCTTGCAGGGCGACTGACGTGATCCCCTGGGTAAATTTTCTATCTCCCATCCAATCGTCAAGGTTCCTTTTGAAGAGGGTCAAGGAGGTGCTCTGCTTGACATGTATGGGCAGTCTATTCCAGAGTATGGGGAGTCTCTGGGACAGGAACCTATAACTCCAGCATGTTTTGTTCATTGCGATGACAAGGTTTAGATCCCTGGAGCATGTGGCTCTGAGGGATTGGGATTTCTTTAAGTGGAGCATGTCCAACAGCTCAGGGTTTGACATGGCCTTGTATGTTAAGCTGAGATCGCCTCTGAGTAGACGATATGCCACAAAGTATAGATGGAGTATTTTTAGACGGCCAGCATAGGGCATCTGCTTTAGGCCTGTGATTCTTTTAGTGAGGTATTTCTGCAGCCTTTCCAGCTTTTGCAGATGTCTTGTGAGGTACATACCAAATGGGGCGTTGTAGGTAATTTACTAAGCCCTGTGTCCCTTTTTCCCTTGAACAGTGGATCGCATACTACAGTGATTCAGCAGATTTGCTTTTACATTGTTTTATCAGCCATGTCCTCTGTCTGTGGTAGTGCTATTCATCTTCTGACATATGTGGCTGAAGTACACTCTACCTCATATAGTTAGTCCTCTAGATTTATCATGTCTGAGTCTGATCTCTGTTAGTCCATGTTTTTGCAATAGCAGCAACATGTGTTTATTCTACTTAGTTCTCTAATTCTGATCCCTGTAGCAGCAATGTTTTTCTGTCATGACTTTTTTTATTTTTAATATTTCTCCGTTTCCAGCACAAAGAAAATTTTTAGCTGCGGGGGCAGACATTAATTACACAAGCATGTGCCTTCCTTTTATAACACATAAGATAAACACCACTCAGTTACATGATATATCAAAGGATGGAACTGCTGCACCCACCAGAAAGGAGTTATTTAATGCAGTCTTTACAACATTTGTGAAAAATGCATGGTTAAATGTCTGGCGTAGCCTGGTTAAAATTAAGAACACCTTTAGGGAATTTCTAACCATTTGCAGCTAACAGCTTTCTTTGTCCTGATGTTTCACATCTGATATCTTTATCATTCATAAAAAGGAACTGTAATGTAATCACTATAGCACTTATCACGAATGAAACAAAATATCTTCTCAAAAGGGTCAAATGCATTAAATCCCTAGGGAAGAAAAGTTGCTGTAAACGTCTTCTGTGCCCATTTATGTGAAGACATAAGCTAATCCTAAACCCTGAAGGAAAAATAAAAACATTTCTCTGTTTAAAATATAGGCTCAAACTCAATACATTCCTTTCTACTTCAGCAGAGTCTCACAGGTAGAGGTATTGATTGAAAAAATCCTTCTCTAAGTGAACTAACAAAATCTTTCTTCTCCTGTTACATCATTGAATAGAAGTTATATCTCCTGTATAACTGACTACTATCATTGTGGTGCTGCAGCCAGTTAGTAACTTGAAAAGATATCTTTATAATTGACTATAATGTGAATGCACATTAAATCTCTTTATATAACAAATAAACAAGTAATGTCAGCATGTGTCCATGCAGCCAAATAAAAACAAAGAAACAGAGAACAGGCTCACGTATTGTTAGGACCAATACCTTTCTAGCAAATGAACGTTGCATTCTGAGTGTAAAAAGAATTTTAATAAACGAAAGTGATAAAAGGTTTTGTGGTTTTTGTGGAGTGCTACTTCCTTTTACAACAGGGGGGGCATCCTCCCACTGGGCCTGGCCCCATTGTAGGAATATTTCTGTATTTTGAGGATTATATACTATCATGTTTTAAAGTCCTGGCACCAGTGCACCTACCAGGATTGGGCACTTTTTTATCCTGGTTCTTGCGCACCCAGCTTTCTTTTTTAATTTTGGCCTACTTCTGTCCATGATATATGGTATATAAATACAGTCTATATATCATTGTCGCCTTGGTGAGATTTTGTAGAAAATAGGGTCCACCTTTTAAAGGTATTCACCAAGACTTAAGGATGAATTCAATTTCAGTACTACTGCTCTACTTTGCTTGTTGACTTATTCTGTCTCCTTGTACTGGCAGTACTGATGGATGGAAAGGAAAGAACCCCCTACAAATTTTACAAGGTCACATACTTCATTCTCAGGTTTTCTATAAGAAGCATTATCTCTACCTGTTTTTTATAACAATATGGTGCTATTAGCCAGCCCTGGTTGGGACACAAAGGTTATAATTACTGTGCACTCTTATAATGAGCCAGTCGTGCTATTTGGTTATGGTTGTTGTTGCGTCTTTCGGCTTTTCCCGGTTAGGGGTTGCCACAGCGGAACTCCGGTCCGCTAATGATTGGCAGCTGATTTTTACATGCCAAGTTGCCAGCCCTGACACTCAACCTTCAACGAAGGTACGCCCATTCACGCATGTCTCCAAGCAGAAGACTCTCTAGCTGAGAATCAAACCAGACAGCATCTTACTATGAGGCGCCAACGCTACTACAGCACCACCACCTTGGATCATTATTTGGTTATGGTTACTATTGCCAAATAGTCTCTCTGTCTCTCTGTCTCTCTCTCTCTCTCTCTTTAAGAGGCAGACCAATAATTATTAATATTAATTGCAACCAGACTTTCTCACTTAGTAAAAATGCAGTTTATTCATCTGCTTTTACTGTATTTGTGCATCTTTGTACTTAAACTTTTTGCTGTACGTTCTTGAAGCGTTCAGTTGCATTTAATCTGCTGTATTTATTAATGATTATTTGTAGCCTGATTACATTGCAACTGTTATTCTTACCCTCTTAGTTCTGATTTAAGTACTTGGGTCCAAACTAATTATCTTACATAAGGAATGTTTGTGGTCTAAACTGTTGTGGTAGGAGAGGTAGCTTATATGCATCTGAGTTGGGAATTGCTGGTTGAAGGCTTATTGTGTCTGTTATTCAAAAAGTGTCTTAGTTCTGGTTTAAGCACTTGGGCTCCAAACCAGTTATTTTACATTAAGAAGGTTTGTGGTCTACACTCTTGTGGGAGGAGAGGCTAGCCTCTACCCTTCTGAGCTGGGAATTGCTGATGAGGAGTTATTGTGCCTGTTATTCTAAATGTATTTGCTTTGGTTTGAGTGTGCTGTTTTGGATTGGCCGGAAGACCTTGTTTGTCTTTTGTTTTTAAAGAATCTCTGCTGCTATTTAAGAGTCACAGTTGTACAATGCTTGGCTCGTAACCTACAAGCTCTGAGACATTTGGCAGCCACACTACTTGAGAAGAAGCGCTTTGCTGGTTTCTGCTAACCTTTAAAAAAGCTAAGACTTACATTACCATATCCACTGTTTTGGTGCTTGTTTCTCACATTGTTTTGTTACAGCTGCATTAGTTGAGTGTTTCTGTGATGAATATCTGCAATTTGTGATGTTTTTTATAGGATTTAGTTAGAACTGCTGTTCTCCTCACACCAGTGCCTGACAGTGATTTGTACAGACACCAACATATCACAGTGTAATTTTCCCCTTGTAATCTCTGTAGACTCTGATCTCTCGCAATGTAAGTTTCCCTTATAATACCCTTATTATCTAGACAGATTTTTTGAAACTACTAGATCATCTAGTTTTTGCATAGCCTAGCATTGCTCTTCAAGTTTTTTGTCTTATTGACCTATTTAATATTGAAATTTCCTGCACTCCTCCCTCATAGATTAGTAGCCATGGATATGCACTTCCCGACTATCTCTGTGACCAGTCTGGTTGAGACAGGCATTCTGAGCATTCTAGTAGTTGCCTCACTTACACCAACAACCCACTTATTCTTAATAAAACATATAAAGTATGCAAGAGGTATAAATACATTTTAATACTGGAGGCAAAACTCTCTCATACAATCAAAATTAATCCTATAGAGGTTGTTAGTAAAACTTGCACCAAACTTACTTAGCAGGGTAAAGATTCTACACATAAAACAACTTAGACTGAGGCACTTACAAGTAACCTTCCTAAAACACTAAGACCTTCTGCACAGTCAAAAGGGTCCTCAGCCATCACATAAATACTTTGTTAAAACACCACCCACAGCTACACATAGTAACAGTGCATCCAGTGCCTCTGCTGCTATGTCTTTAATGCAAACCAGTGCACAGTCAAATTTCCTGGTGATTCTATAGCGAGGTACATTGATGCCCTCCTCACCAAACTGTCTAAGCACATTGATGTCTCCTCATCAGACTGACTACGACATTGTTAGCTGCCTTAATGGAGCTACGATCCATCAGGTCACACAAGCACTCAGGTCATTGAACCACAGGTACCAGTATGACTGTCATAGTCCATGAGAGTGCTAATGAGAGACATACCTCCTTTGACTATTTGAAGCGAGACATTATCAAGCTCACTGATTATGTGGCTCAGGCAGATATAAGCCTAACACTAAGCAGCAAACTACCTTCTCCAATACCAACAGAAAATGAATGATTTTAACAACTGTCTTAGCTTCTGGTGTCAGTCCAAGGGGGTACAATATTTGATGGAATGGGAGAACATGGTTGACAGACCCTGCTGCTTTGCCAGGGATGGTCTGTACTTATCCGCACTAGGATTTTTTTATATTGACAAAGACCTTTTCCACTTCCATAGTGCCTTTTTTAGGTGAAATCAAACTGATAAACCTCCTGACTTAACCGAACCTATGAAGGAATATCTGAAGGTGGTACTGCTAGAAATGCTAGAAGTCTTAACAGAAAATTCCACTTTCTGCAAGCCTTCATCTCCTTGGAGATTGCAGACATCTGCATAGTAATGGAGACGTGGTTTAAAGTCACAAAGAGTACCCCGGCAATGCCTTTCACACCTTTAAACCAGCTACTGCACAGGAGGGAACTAAAGGTGCAGGGGTCTCAGTCTATATTAAAACCAACCTCACATCCAGACTAGTCAAAGTGTATGACCCACTGGAACTCACACGTGCAATTCACCATAAAGAGAGTCTCGCATCATATCTTTGCAACCTACAAGTCGCTCTCCATGTTCCAGGAAACCCATACTACCTATCTCAATACACTACAGTCTCTCACTCATCAGCTGAATACCGTATTCATGAGGGATCTCAACTACCCTTCTTTAAGTTGGGAATCCTACATGACTTCTAATGCACAAGCCCAGTGATTTCTAAACTTTGGTAATACCAACATCCTGGAGCAGGAGGCCCATTCTCCTACTAGGGTTGCAAACATTCTTGACCTTGCATTCATGAACATAGGTGAGTGATGTTCCTCACCCAATGTAACGTCTTCGCTCATCAGATCTGTCCATAAGGCAGTATTACTTGAAATAAAAATTAAATCTGGGGAGACAGTCAGTTATGCAAAAAAAAAAAAATTGTGGCCAAGCATAGGGGGAACAAAGTCCTACATACTAAAAAACCCTGACCAAACCAAACTGGCAGCTAAGAGGGTTAATTAATACTTTAAAGGCTAAATTTGAAGAAAAATAGCTTCTCAGGCAAAGAACAACCACAAAGCTTTCTACAGCTATGTCCGTAACCTCAGGGAAATGGGAAACAATCCGCAGAACTTATTGTAAATGGCATCATCCACACTGAACTGGAATGCATGTTTCGTCTGGAGTTGAGGAAAGAAGATTAACATCAAAGACTTTAATTCTGGCTATGATGTTTAAAACTGTGAATGCAGCACATACCATTTCAGTCCAAGTAACACCTGTTAATCACAGGAGTCAGACTTCTCACACTTGAACACTCAACTACAGTTGTTACTTTGAAAAGAATGATTATCTCAACTACATTTTCAAGCCTGTCATTCAAACATTCCTTAAAAATGCTGCAACAGAGATGGCCACTAATGAAAATCAAAGAATGCAGAGTAATTAAAAATGTCGATTGATGCTGACAGTGAAATGTAAGCAGTCAAAACAATGCACGGTTAAGATCTTCACCTCATAAATGCAAGGTACAGGGTTTGATTCTCACCTCAGGATATTGGCTAGGCTTAAAATAGCCCTTCTGGGCAGTTAGCCTAGTATTCACCTATTAACCTAGATATTATATTAATCTTGTCAACTGATGAGAGAGAAGACTACAGTAAAAGATCCCTTCATCTTAAAGATTTCTTTCTGTCCCTCTAACATGACATTAGATAGGTGAAGCCATTGACTGTAAAACAAAATAATGCTAGCCATAGCAGATCATTTTGAGGTATAACAAACTAGAACGTAACAGTAACCACCTACTTTGATACAGAGGCATTAGCAATGCAGAAAAGTTCAAGATGTATGTTATTTCAGTTTTTGGGTGCTGTTCTCCTTTAATAAATAGCATGAAACATTTTTATTTCAAGTAATACTACCTTATGGTCAGATCTGATGAGTGAAGACATTACATTGGATGAGGAATTCCACTCTCCATGTCCACTTGAATCACTTTTCAACTGGAGCCTACAGTCAGGTTTTGTGCCCAAGGAATGGAAGTTAACTATATTTATTTTCTTGTACAAAGGAGTTCCAACCACTGATCTGGGTAACTATAGGCCCATAAGTCTGAAAAGCCTCATATGTAAGGCCATGGAAAGAATCATCTCAAATATGATAAATGAGGGCATTGGTAATCTGAATACACTGGACCCATCACAGTTTGGCTTGGTTAAAGGAAGGTCACGACTGTTAAATCTGGTTGACTTTTTTGAGATTGTCATGCATGAAAACAAGACTGTGCACACAGCTTACCTTGACCTGGCTAAGGCTATTGATACTATATGCCACTCGGACATTATAGACAAGCTTATTAACTTAAGTATAAACTGCTTTATCACCTGTTGGATAGCCAATTTGCTCACTGATAGGACCTAGGATGTCAAAATAGGTGAGACCACCTCCACCTAGAGGCCAGTCACTAACAGAGTCCCCAAGGTTTCTGTTCCAGAGCCTACTCCTTTTTGGCATCTATTTATCTGAAATGGAAGCAAATGCTGAAGATTAATGGCTAACTAAGTTTGTAGATGATTACAAGCTGGGGGTTATCATCAATTTCCCTGCAGACAGCAGCATTCTTCAAGAAGGCCTATCTCTGACTGACAAATGGTGCCAAAGCCATGGTCTTAAACTCAATGCAAAACAGTACCCTTTGGGAAGTCAGCCATCTTAACTAATTACTATGTTGGGTCAATCCAGGGTTCAGGGATCTGGGTACACACATAGATAGTAACCTTACCTTCGACCACTATGTGGCCACAGTGGTGAGGAAATCCTTTTATGCTGTACAAATTATAAGTAAGGGCATGGCATTTAGTTCCAAAGAGGTCATTATCCAAGTGTATTCTGCCCTTATTTATTTATTATTTGTTTACTGGGAAAGTCTGACTTGGAAAAAAAGCCAATCTTCAGCAGCGGCCAGGGGAAAACCACTCCAGATGCATGTCTTTGAAGTGTGGGAGGAAACTGGAGCACCCAGAGGAAACCCACATGAATGCAGGAAGAATATGCAGACTCCACACAGAAGGCATCCAGCTGGGAATTAAACTAGAGAACCTCTTGCTGTAAGGCAACAATGCTACCGCTGTACCACTGCACCATTTGGTCTTATCAGAGCAATCATAGAGTACACTGCTTCCTTCAGTATGTACATGACCAGGCATATGCAGCAACTAGAGTTACCTCAGAGGTTCCATACAAAAAGAATACATGGTGTAAGAAACCTGCCTTATGCAGAGCACCTTAATGCCCTTTCTGTCTGCTCAGTCTCCTATAGATTGCTGAGGGGTGATCTATGCCTGGCTTACAAGGCATCTACAAACTCACACTTCTGAATCTCCTGAATATTTGTAAGTTAAACAGTACCAGAAATGCAAGGTCTAGGGACCTGAATTTTTTCTGTGATTTAAACAGAACATGCTGGAGAGACAGGTATGTGTCCCAGAGACTGCCCCTCCTATGGAACAGGCTTCCCAACCATGTGAAGGTGAGTTCATCTGTTACCCAATTTAAACTCACCTGGACCAGTGGATGGGGGATAGGAAATTTACAATGGCACCCATAACCCTTATGGACAGAAATTGTTTATAAATGCCTGGCCTTCAGTGTTCTATTTTGATATAGGACATCATTATTCTTTTGGGAAAATTTGACTAGGCTTAGAAAGGTCCCCTCTGGGGTTTTTTTGCCTAGAAAACATCTACAAATCTATGAATTATAATCCATCAGTTTTGTGCAATTAGCATTATATGCATCATTATGCAGCCATCCACATTACTACTACCTAAACATTTTTTTTCTGTCATATTCCATACTAATTAGCTCATGTTACACTCAATTCCCATAATCCCTCATTGCTGTTCTTTAATTTATTTATTAACTTCTAAAGTTCACACAACTTTATCTTTATATTTACATACTTCATGCCTAGTATCTTGGTTCAGCAATGTATTGACCTTAGTCTTACCATATTTCTGCTTAGTTTCTTGCCATATTACATGAAAATGTCCATATATGTATTGCATTGTATTTCTATCCATTCTATATATTCCTTTATTGCATGTTATGTAATTACTTCAGAAGTATGTATACTTAAAATGTGATCTGTGTTTATCTTTGTTCTTACTATTTATTTACTTAATTTTTTTTTTTTTGGGGAGACTTTTCTCTTTGGGTCTCTGCTGAAAAAGGGCTATTAAGAACCCAGACAGACTAACCCGGCTAACAAATATAAAAATAAATAAATAAATATAAGCTATGTAGCCCACTTCTGGAACTATATACTCCTATCCCTTAAACATACTAGCAACCCTTCCATTTTAAGACCAGTCTAAAAATATATCTATCTGACACCTGGATCTGTACATGTAAAACCCTTGAAAACAATGCCTGACCATCTACTCACTATAACTATGCCTTTCTCACTTTAAATTCACTAACATCTCCTTATCTTGGTAATGGCCTACTATCAGAAGGAGTTCTCGCTTTAACAATACCATGTAACTAATGTATGTCCTTTAACCGTTTCAGCCAACATTTATTTTCCTCTCTCATGTCCTTCCATAGCATTCTCATCTTTCTAAGTTTCCCTCTTGCTCATTACCCCTCCTCATCTCATTCTATTCATCTGTCTATTCTGGTAGAAAATTACTCTATTTTTCTCACCTCCCTATATCAAGAGAAATAGTCAATATTTTAAATAATTATGTATTAGTTTACTTGATATAGGCTCTCCACTTCTGCATGTTTTTTGCTTCTTGCAGTACATATTTTATTCTTGATCACAATCTATCCTAGTAATATTTCAGTTAATGTATTTCAATCTGTGTTTTTATCTTTTGTGGAGATCTTCTCCAATTGTATATAATTACTTATCAGCTACTGTAAAATGTTTTTATGTGTGTTTTTGTGAGCCTTTCTCCCCATCTCACTGTAATATGTTCAGGGCCGGCATTTGGTCAACTATTGCCCTAGGCAAAAAGGCTCCAGAGTACCCACACACAACCTGGTGCACCCTCGCTGGTCTACCTACACTATCCAGATTACTTTTTTCTTCCTTTTTTTTCAAATTTGTTTTACTCTTCAGTTTTTCCCTGCATTCATTTAACACATTTTAAAGAAACCATTTATTTACTACAAACAAATAAAGAAATACTGGAACTGCACCCCTGCTAGAGTGGTGCCCAGGCATCCACCTAGATGGCCCATGCCTAAGACCAGCTATGAAAATATTTAATCTTTTGCAAGTCTTTTCTTCCCTTGTACATAATTACTTATCAAGTACTGTTTAAATGTTTATGAATCTGTTGTGGAGCTTTTTTCCATGGCCCTCCACTTAAAATGCGCCATTGGCTCAGTTGAACTTTCCCCGTTATGAAATGGCAAATAAAAATAAAAGTAAATAAAGTCTCTACTGAAAGGAATTAGGCAATATAGTTAGAAAATTAAATATATAAACAAATATACTTTTGCACAGATAGCTGGTTCTTCCACAACAATTAAACAAAGATATCTGTAATCTATCTACTTCTAACTTTATGACCATTTAGCAGTTACAAAGACATCAGGCACAATTTACAGACGTGAGCTCACTAACTCTGAGAAGGAGGTTGTCTCCCTTTATATCTGCAGTTCATAACAAGATTACATCATTACTCCCAGGCTGCAAAGCCCATTAATCACTTCAATCAAGATGCAGAGAATAAGTAAACTATACTGTTGTATGGGGTTTCTTGGAATGAGTTGGAATGTGGCACCACAGTAAAATATTCAGTTGGCACTATTCTTTCAGACAGATTCTCCCATTTTGCTAAGGGAGTTCTTATTCTTCACTCCCTGCTTGGTCAACATTCAGAATCCAAATAACACTTTCCAAAACAAAGCTGCTTAGATAACCAGAAAGTTCCAGTCCAATGATGGGAATATTGAAAAGAAATAATAGTCTAAGGAGCTCTAAGCACTGTGAGAGAGAGAGAGAGAGAGAGAGAGTGTGCATATGTGTGTGTGTGTGTGTGTGTGTGTGTGTGTGTGTGTGTGTGTGTGTGTGTTTGCATGTGTGTAAAAAGTTGCACTTTTCAAAGATCTGCTGCAATATTTGTAATGAAAAAAAAACACATACAGGTTTTGTATAGCTTCTTATATTTTTCTTCTTTACTGTACCTCTAATGAAAAACATTTTGTATTGTTTTTCATATTTAACATCTTTGCTGCATCTTACATGCATTGTTTTGCTTTTCACACTAAGCATTCTGTATTCACTTGCAAGTAAAGTGATATGCTTCAGAAGTACTGTGCCCATTCAGCACTGTCATGGTCACATGTGGATGAAGTGGAAGTCTGTTTTACATGACACTGCTGTACACCATTACTGATATGTTAGCTATGAAGTAGCATAACTGGGAGTGGCTTTTTGTAACCGTCAGTATTGTATCTGTAAGACTTTTACTGACCATGATTGTGATATTGTTTTTACTATTACACTTTATTTTTAATAATTAGTAGTACATCACAGCAGCTGACATACTACAAAGTACTAGGATCGAGTCTCTCTGGTCATAACAAGCTAGTTATGAGTTCCCAACATAGATGCCAAGATTAATCTCTCAGGCTTCACTCTCATGGCGATTTTTTGAGATCCATGTATCGAGCACATAACAAGTTTGTTATGATCACAGACCCAGTCATAATTCTGTCTGGTTGAGGCCAGCAATGGAAGAAGGGCCTGGTGTGGAGTTTATGGAGGATACTGCTGGAGGGTATGATCATATGAGGCAGTAGTGGACACTGTAAGCCATTGAACTTGCAGTGAGGTGGAGTGTGTTTCACAACTATGGGCCAAATTAGATGAAGAAAAGAGCAATAATGATGCATGTAATAGAAGAGGCTCCCTAGTGAAAGAATGAGCCTTGGACTGCCGAGTCTTGAGATAAAAAAATCACTGAAAGTCCTTGTGAAGAGTGAATATCAAACACCACTCTTTCCCTTTAAACTCCTTTTATGCAGAAGTCCAAGCCCCCTTGCATCCCCTGATTTTGTGGGTGAGCCTCCTGTGAATCTATATATACCATCTCCAAGACTGCCATACTTCTAAGAAAAATGAATGTTCCAAGAAATGACAGTCTTGGACTTTGTATATGTAAGACTGGATTTTTGGTTATTCACTTACCAGTTTTCAGAACTCGGCAATCCAAGTCCTGATGGTTTATATGGCTACAAACATAACAAACAAGCCAAGCTATACAGAGCATTTAATGGACATGCTGGGCATCAGACAGAAGCTATCCCTGTAACAGAGCACTGTTAGTAAGACACAGTACTCAATCATAGGTGGAGAGGCCCACAAGGACAGAGGTTGGCACAGGTCACAGGGGGGGGGGGTAATATGTGTTTGTGTGTGTGTGTGTGTGTGTGTGTGTGTGTGTGTGTGTGTGTGTGTGTGTGTGTGTGTGTGTGTGTGTGTGTGTGTGTGTGTGTGTGTGTGTGTGTGTGTGTGTGTGTGTGTGTGTGTCTGAGATGACCTGGTTAGAGTAGTGAGTTTGGAAGACTGTACATAGAGGGCGTGGTGTCTTCACTGTGGGATAGGTGCTCAGAGATGGGTGGGATTTGATCAGATTTTGTGTGAGTGCACTTATCCCTGCAGATATTGGTAGGTGTACTATTTGTGCAAATCCCTCTCTTTGATGGGGTACCTTCAGAGGAACAGCAAAAAAAATTGTAATCTTATCCAAACATTCTTTCACCTGTCCCTGGACATTTAGCACAGCAGCTGTAGCTCTATGCATCTACAATGAAAAGTGCACTGCAGTCTCCAATTGCTTGTCTTGTTGAGCAGCAAATATCCATAGCACAATGGCACTACAAAGGTAAGACTCGTATTTATCACATAGTTTGAGGCTTGTAGTACAGTAAGGATGAATACTCCACAAAAAAGTTCTCTGGTTGGTAAAGTGCAACTGATGTAGCAAGTAAAATCCAAAATGAGACAAAAAGGCAGGTGCACACCACGTTATGGATACAAACTTTAATAAAAATAAAAAAGCAGAAAAGTAAGCACTTTCAATGTCATAAATGTAACTTCTTCAGACTTTTTCTAAAAATTTCAACTGTTAATTATTTAAATCCTAAAGGAACCAAGAAAACAAGCAATTCAATCAACACATCAAATCAATGAAACACACTATAACAATCATAAAACAACCTCCAGCTGGCTTTTAAAGCTACTCTAAAAACAAAATGATATACCAGAACAGTCTATATACATATTTCACTGACTGTCTGAAAAGTAGTTGTTCACAAAATCCTAGAACATGGTAACTTCAATGTTTAAAAGTACAAGATTTTAATCGGGGTTGAGAGTGATGCGTTTATTAATTCCAGGGGACCTATCTGCATCTAACCGTATTATCCACTCTTGTTCCCGTTCCTCAGTGAAATTCATAAAATCACACCCTCTCACATTGACTTGCAGAACTTATTTATTTATTTATTTACATTTGTTTATTGGGAAATTCCAACTGGACACAGGTCCTTTTTTAGTGGAGGCCCGGGGAGAAAAGCTCCACAGAACAGTAAATGAGCACCAGAGTACATGAAACACAATTGAATATACGTACAATAGAAAATAATACATGCTGCAGCAAACATTAGCTATACGTACAATATGAAACATAATAATGAACAGATATACCAATATCTAGCTAGAGGCTAGGAATAAAGGTAGGATGTATATACAGATAGTTCTAAGCTCAAACAGATACTGTTCTAAACTCATACCTAAATATTGTATACAAATATTGCACTAACCTCAAGCAGATATAAAGCAGATACTCCGCATGAAGGTGGAACAAGCTAGAGGGGCTAATGGGATAGAAGGGGAAGATAGAGGAGTAAGAGTTGAGACTGAGTGAGTAGTATATGTGGTAGTGAGAGGAAGCTAGGTGTAAGTCAGTTGGATATGTATTTGGAGTTGAGATGAAGTGAGGTAGTTAAGCATGTTATAAATAGGTCTGAGAGATTGAGTGAGGAGGGAAGGGGAGAGTAAAGGGTGAGTCAGAGCCTGCAGAGGAAGGAATGCAATGATCAGGTGGTGTGAGGCATGGTGGCTAAGGGAGGGGAGAGGAAGAGGAGGTAAAAAGGAGGGTTACTAGTCAGGATTGGTGCGTGGGCATAACCAGAGACTTTTTATGTGAGTTTTTAGTGCAGTCTTCAAGTGTTTGCAAGAAGGTACTGTGGTTATAGAAGGGGGAGATTGTTCCATAATCTGGATATGACGCAGGAAAATAGTGTTTCTCCAGCTGAGTTCTTGGGTTTGGTCACTAGAAGTAGATTTTTGCTCCTGGAGCATAGAGGTCTAGTGGAGCAGTAGGGATGGAGAAGGTTTTTGAAGGGATGGGACTTAAAAAGAATTACTAACTTGTGGGCAAGGGAGAGATGATTTAGGTGAAGAAGTTGAGGGAGTTCACGCCAGTCAAGTTCTCTAAGTGAGATGCAGTGGTGGCTGCTATAAGATGAACCAGTGGCAAACTTAACAATTTTATTGTAGCAAGCCTTGGGCTTTTTTAGGTATGTTTGTCTAAGGTAGGTAAGTATAGGAGAGGCGTAAAGTAAAGTGGAGATTAGGTAGGAATTGGCAGCAAAAATTCTGGCTGTCTTGGTGAGGAATTGTTTGTTTCTATACAATGCACCTAGTTTTTTTGTGAACCTTATTTATGGTAAGATAAATGTGTGTCAAATCTGAGACTGTTATCAAGCTCAACACCAAGTAGTTTGGTGTGTACTGTTAGGGAGATGACAGTATTGTTTTTAGCTAGAATATTAAAGTGGGGGATAACTGGGTTAGATTTAGTGGGTTGGAAGATAAGGAGTTTAGTCTTGCTCAGGTTGAGTAATAACTGGGCATTAGATAGACAGTTTTCTACAGATGAAAAGACTTTCTGTGCGATCTTGTGAAGTTCAGGTATAGTTGGGGCTGAGCAGATGAGGGTGGAGTCATCTGCATACTGTATAAAAGAAGCAACTTGTAGGGCTAAAAATATGAAAGTATGTTCCTCATCTTTGCCAACAGCATGCTGTGTAATGACACTTCTTATTCCTCACATTATTCGCACACTCTAAAATACGCTCTTTGAAACCTCTATCCATCTTCCCCACGTAATATGCATAACACTCAACACAATATGAAAAACAAATCAAGTCCTTTCTTTTACAATCAGTATAGAGTGTAGTCCCAAGGACAAAGTTCTTAATGGGGTGTACAAAATGATTGCCTGAATGAATGAACTTACATGCTCTACATCGTCTACAATTGAAAGTTCCCTCCCTATGTGACAAGGGGGTATATTCTCTACTAATATTTTTGTAACATAGTTACCTCTTAAAAGATTTACAATTTCTAAAACTGAAAGCAGGTCTATCTCTGATAAATTGTCTAACTCTGTCATCAGTGTTTAATATACTCCAGTTCTTTATGATGTCACAAATGGCATTAACATTACTAGTATATGTTAAAGTTACCCTAGTCGACCCTCTCTGATCCTGTTCATAATATGTGATGCCCATGCCCTGGCTCAGCAATCAAGGAGCCTCAGTCCACACCACTAACACCAGTGAGGGGTATCTCATATAGGAGGGAAGGATAACAAATACACACAGTAAAGTGCAATTTCCCTTAAGAGCACACAGAGATCACAGTCAGTTCGGGGCTGGTCGCTCCCTCTCCAGGTCCCCTATAAGACTTCCCACTGGCACAGCTTTAGGGTCCAGATCTCAGCCTAGTGAGCAAGCTAAAACCTCCAGCACCCTCTCTGTCCAATGAGTGCTTCGTGTCCCTGCCCAAGTAGCTAACACACACACGCTTGCGCTTTGAGAAGAGTTTATACAAGACACTCCTAGGGAAGGCTGGCACATTTTCTCCAGCTGTGCCCCTTTTTCTGAGATTATACAGTAGTACCAGCTGCCACCACCCACTAATGTTTATCAGCTACTCAAAGGCCCTTAAAAGGGTGTCCAATTATTACTGTGCAAAATTATTATCCAATTGGTACTATAGCCCAGGGCTAAAACTATTGGAGTGGCTTTGTATAATTTTACCAAAGGCATGCAAGTATTCTAAACAGCTTAAATTATCTCTACAAAAACAGCCACAGTTGAAAGGGTTTAAAAATATTTAATAACAAATAGTCAAAACACAAGACAATGCTTTTTACTACACAGTGCTAGTCAAGAGTTCAGAGATCACAGTGAAATACTTAAAATAATTGAGTAGTGCAGTTCTGACATCACAGAAAAACACCTAGTCTAATTTTTCTAGTTTCCAGCTATTTCTAAGAAAAAACACATGTCTAAGATAAACTTACATATAGAGCAAGACAGTGCTGGTGAGTTGGATGGTCAAGACAAAAAATGCGTAATGCTCTCTGATTCTCTCTGTTTTTGAAATCACATTCCTGGTTCACATTATATCATTCTTTAGACTTCCCTGGGTTCCCAGGCTAACAGAAACTACATTTACATTATTCACCTCTGGGCAGAAACCAGAGCAATAAAGGACATTTATGCATGCAAATTGTGGCTATTAACTCTGGCCTTAAAACAATAGGCAGGATACTTCACTCTAGACTTACTGGCTCTGACTTTTACATCAAAGGGTCACAACATGCTTTACTTGGTCAGTAGAGTGCACTGTTGTTACATTTTTTTTCAGTTCCATATGTAACACTATTTTTACCATTTAAGACAACAAGCCTGTGGTTTACATTAATATTTAGAGATGACAGAATTATCTCCAAATTATATCTGGCTAGGCTGGCAGCCTTCACCTATCTTCACCCAATCTTCTCATCTCTCACTATGGCTACACTCATGATTACCAGAAAAATAAGTGACCATCTCGTATTTGTTGGGCCAAAGCCTCTTTATTCCATCTCTCAACCTCATTCTCTCAATAGCTCCTCTGTACAAAATCAATTTTAATGTCAAATAGTGACAACATTCCTGTTTAAAATGGCGAGGATGCATACTACTCTTGTGTAAGAAAATATTCTTCTTGCATTTCTTCTTGTGAATGGAAGTTCTACCCTCACCAAGCAAGCTCTTTGTGATTTTGACATCTAAAAAATCAATTGACTCATAAGAACAATTATAACTAAACTTCAAAAATGGTGCAGTTGTGTGTAGGTATCTAAAAAACTGTTCAGTCCCCTCTAAGGGCACCTTCTACAAAACAAAAACATTGTCAACAAATCTTTTATATGTCAACATGTATCCATAGAACTCATTATTCCTAATCACATTCTCATGTTCCCATTGGGACAGTGCCAGGTTGGCATAGCTGTTGGCACATGCTGTGCCCATAGCTACGCCAACCTTCTGTTGATAAAATTCCTCATTTAAAATAAAAACATTGTTTTCTAAAATTAACTCTAACAGAGTGCATAGTAAATCTGTTTTGTTGGTGTTCAATGATGCTTCTCTCAACAAAAACATCCTAATGTTCTCAATACCCCATTCATTCAGAATAACCATGAAAAAGGATGATACATCTAAACTTAGAAAAACCAAATCTGTGCTATCATGTTCATTCATCATCACAGAGAATAGATCATTTAAAACGTTTTTAGTGTCCTTCAATACTGTCTCAGTCCCTTCCACAATGGGACGTAGGATCTTATCCACATATATGGACAGGGGTTCTGTGGCCCACTCTCTACTTGACACTATGGGGAGCATGGGTGGATTTCACATATTTATGTGAACTTTGGGAAGGCCATACAATATAGGTAAAATTGGATGCTCAACAGAAAAATATCTAAAGAGGTTATCAGTAATCACATTGGTCATAAGCATGTCAAATAAAAAGAAAACTAATCTTTCCATAATCCCATCAACTTGTGTTCTAGTTAAATGAGCATATTTATCACTGTCATTCAATAAATCAGTCATGCTATTTAAATAATAACTCTTATCTAAAATAACTATGCTACCCCCCTTATCAGAGAGGCGTATCTCTATAGAAGACAACTCTTTCACTTACTGCAATGCAAAACGTTCTCCTTCAGTCAGATTAAAAAATCTACCTTTCCAAGAATACGGTTAGATGCAGATAGGTCCTCTGGAATTAATGAACATGACACTCTCAAACCCTGCTTGAATCTCGACCTTTGAAACATTGAAGTTACCATGTTGTAGGATTTTATGAACAATTACTTTTTGGACAGTCCGTGAAATATGTATATAGACTGTTCTAGTATATCTTTTTGTTTTTAGAGTAGCTTTAAAAGCTAGCTGGAGGTTGTTTTATAATTGTTATAGTGTGTTTCATTTATTTGATGCGTTGATTGAATTGCTTGTTTTATTGGTTCCTTTAGGATTTAAATAATTAACAGTTGGGAGTTTTAGAATAAGTCTGAAGAAGCTGCAGTTACAGCAGTGAAAGTGCTTACTTTTCTACTTTTTTATTTTTATTAAATTTTATATCCCTACCATAATGTGTGCCTAGATTTTCATCTCAATTATGCTGATGAACCAATGACTGATCATTGTCTGCAAATCACAAGTTTTAAGCAATGTGTACTAGACCAAGACTGTGCAGTTAGGCTGATACTTAACTGTGCACATGCATGAAAGACAACTAAGTTTAGCGTGCACGGATAGGGAAAATCCCAGAAGCTTGCAAGGATGCAGCTGTGTTAAGCCATGTTATGTTTTCTAGGGTTGCTATAATAGAAATATGGGGCAAGATTTGGGCTGCATGGGCTACATGAAACTAAGCATCATGCATGCCACATCCCGAACATCACCTGGACATGCCACTCATTTACGTACTACTATATGGGGCCATCTATCATGCTACCTTGCTGACAGCTGATGTATATAACATGATGCCTGCAATATCCATATTCCTGAATATGCTGTTTTTCCTCAAGACTGTGACCTGTGAAGTGGATATATTATCTGAGGGTGCTGATTGTGGTTGGCCTCCCATGTTGTGCCCAAAAGAGTCAAAATCTTTCTTTACTTCATGTGCAGAAACCACTGGCAGCAATTTTTAGGGAAATCTTACAAGGGTCTTGAGTGCAAGCTGGATATTTTGCATATCCTTGTAGAGCAATAAGTAATGCCATGGGCATCACTCATACTGGTGAGCATTGCAGGCATCACTACAGCAACTTGAATAGGCACTGTTTTTGTCCTTCATTGTCAATGGGAATAGCAGGTTAGGGAAACTGCTCCAGAGTTCTACAATAAGTACTCTTGACAAGAGCATTGCATTGTAATTTAGGCTTAGTTCCTCAGTCATATGCAGGACATTTGATTGACTGACATTTTTTATTTCCATTTATATCTTTCAGCAGCTGAATAGATTGAGGAGAACAGGGTGATGTTTTTGAGATGCATGGAAAGTCTCTCCAGATGCAGGTATATGCATATACCTGTAATATGATAGCTGCATAGTTTTGATACTTGCATAATTGTGTTATTTTACATTGTTGATAGTGAAAACACCTCCTACTGCTATTAGATGCCTTGTGACGTACATACATTGTATGTTTATGCAGACATGCTTTCTCGCTTACCATACCTCTGGCAATTGCTAATGTTGTCAGGCAAATATTCACTGGCCTGCCAGTGGGAGTGACTCTAGCATTCCATATGTAATACTATCTATATCACACCTGTGTTTGTACCCTGCTCCATATTGCTAAGTCCCCATGGCATGAACCACATGCTGCCCTGCAGACCTCTCTATTGTACACCATGTCTGCCTGCCACTTCCTCCGCCTGTGGCAATGGCCCCACAACAACCCTGGGCGGGCATTAATTACACATTAACACACACCCTGTCGGGCATTACTGCTTGCTTATTTCACATCTGAGGAAAAACAATATGTTCAAAACAGCTATGTGGCCTTGAATTCCTTAGTCATGCCTGCATATGCTATTTTGTGCTGGGATATAACTAAAACAAGCATACTAATTAAACTTGTTTTATTCCTACAGGGCCACAATCATTGTTAATCACATAGGAGAGGAAAATAAATCATTAAGCAAAATATTAGCATTTATAAGGGGTATACATTATACAACAGACTATGTAGACATCATGACAGCTACTGCAAACTCTGGGGTTCAGAATTAAGAAAGGAAATCAATTCCCAAGACAAAATAATCAATCATTTGCATCTACTATGCTGTATTGGATGATATGTTAGAATTATCTTGTTTATTTATTCAGTTTTCAGTATACAGTTTGAAAATTGGAAGCAGGCACTGTTGTCAAAGTGGGGCAAAGGGTCTTAAGTACTTCCTACTTTCGTATAACAGGATAACCAGACAATCATCCATTTACCACACTGACTTTCCAAAGTACAAACTATCATAAGGCTATATGTCTTCTTAAACCTTAAGCTAGAATTTATCTTTCAACTACTGCAGAAATGGAGCAGGATGTGGGAAAAGGCATTAACCCATCTGCACTGCCATGATTTCTTAAGAAAATAACGTTTACTCTTTGTTACACAATGTGGCCTCAGTATAAGGACACTGATGAAAACAGAAAGGTTGCACAATCTTAATGGGCATGAACAGAAATCAAAACCCACTGACTTCCAAGAAAGAAAGTATAAGGTGATTTCCTTAAAATTAGTCCTCAGAAAAACAACAGATTTTTTTTAAACAAAAGACGTACCCTATCCTCTTTAATGACATCCATCAAAGGAAAAGAGGGGCATTAATCTCAGATGTTATGCAGTTTTTAAGTGCAAGCAAAGCTCTAATATGGTACCTTACTTTTCTAGGGTATTGCTAGAAATCTGTTAACAGTTTGGTACTTGTTGACCTTGCTGAAATAAGGACAGTTAATACTTCTGTCAACATCCATGCAGATAGGAAAACATCATTCCAGTATACATCTAAAAAGCCATAGTTAGCAATATGTTAGATAACACTAAACTAGGAAATGAATTATACTTATGGCATTTCAAAGCTTGGGAATTTTGTGTCTTCTGCCTAGAGCACAGACATTGCTAGCCAAAACTGAGAACCTACATGGTCATATCTTTGGTACAGAGTACCAGCCTCATCTAGGCTTTTCTAGTGTGGCTGTTTACATGGTAACACACAGAAATGTAATTACAAATTCAGTTGCCTATCAGGCTTGCCTGAATGTGTTGCAGTTAGCTTAACCACCCTCTGCTGATCTATACTTTTTATCACTTTATCTATAAGTTCATCCATTTCAATTGTACCTGGAAGTATTACATAAATATTGTATCATATTGCAGCATGTTCAGTCATGCCAGATTATTATATTACATCTTAACTTATCATATCACATACCCAACCTTTTTTGAAATGCAGGGAATGTATATGAGGGGTGGACTTAGGGAGACTAGAGGAGAAAAAGATCAATGAAATGGGTGGGAGGTTGGCATAATGGTTAACGTGTTTACCTTATAAACCGAAGGGGCAGGGTTTGAGTCTCACATGGGATAACTGGCTAGGCTTAAAATGGTCCATAAGGGCAGTTAGCCTAGTACTAATCTATGAACCTATGAACCTATGAGTCATATGGCATCACTAACTCTTGGATGGATCATGCAATGCAACAAGAAAAATGCAATAGTGAGAGAAAAAAAAAGAATTGGATGACTCTGGGAATAGCAAGATGTATTGATTCAATAAAAATGCTGAATCCATGCTCTCTTGTACATGGAATTAATGAGGCTGCATCTGGAGAACTGAGTTAACATGTGCCAACATACATAGAGGTGGATATTAGAAAATAAGAAACATACAACTGATGTTCAATTAAAGTGTGAGGGAACAGAAAGGGAAAGTATGAAAAGGGAGAGGTATGATTTCTACACTGCACTACAGAGCAGTACAGAAAAAATGAAAAACAAGAAAAGAGACAAAGAACTGTGTGTGGATTACAGATAGAAGTGAGACAGTTAAAGAATGACTTATGGAAATTCTGTTTAAAGGAGAGGGTCTTGGGCCCATAGAACATACTACAGAGATAATAGTGCTGCATGGATTAGTAGAGGTTTCATGGATACCTGGATTAGGTGGCAGAATGAAGTAGAGAGGAGTATGGAAGGGATTAGTTTAATAGAGCTTATGCAGTGCTCTGGTGGTCTCAGTAGGTCTTGGACTTTCTTCTGTCAACATCTTGGTATGATTGTTTATAATATCTGTTAACCTGCATGATTGTGACTAGTGGATGCAATACTCTATAGAGTAACAGTGTCTGGACAATATGCATAAACCCTCACCATCTGTTGCACCCTTCCCCAAATAAATACCCCCAAATATTATTAGCTGATATGAGCCTTAGAACAGTGATAGCTATTACAAACAATATGTTACTTTTTCTGTTCTATTTGGGCCATGCCAACCTTTTAACATGTACATTTCCCCTGGAGCTGCATTGACTCCATGAACAGTTCTCAACAAAAACTCAGTAAATTTTGCATGAAACCAGAGCACTACTTGATCAGAACACTGCATCAGCTCTCACTAGAGCTGTTCATAACTGCAGCATCAGATTAGGTTAAATCCACAAAAATGTGGTGTTTTACTCATTATGTGCAGCATGATGCCTCTAAGTGCTTCTGTTTGTTTCTAGTCAGTAATTTTTTCCCCACTTCACCAGCTCTGTTGCAAGAGGAAATTGTTACCTGGACAAAGTACTCATTTGGCAGCTCCAAGGAGAACATTAAAAGGCCACACCAAGTAATCACTTCTAGAGTGAGAGTTTGAAAACTGCCTGTCACTGTTCTTTTCCCTTTAACATTAGAACAGCTTAGTGCTGCTTATATGTTTATAAGCTGTCAATTTTTTAAACATTTGGCACCCCTACAGGTTTGTACCTGGGGTAGATGCTCCATTTCCCCATCATTGCTATTGTACTACCCTTCATCATGTTTAACTCTTACCCTCATATCTTATAATCAGTTCTGCAGTTGGACATAATAAAAGACATAGGGCTATAAAAGCACTTAACACAATATCTGAATTCTACACTACTTTACCTAGTGCAAGGACTTATACAGGGTTTATATCTTGCACAGATTCAGCAGTCCTACTTATTTTTATCGGACTCAGTTTTAAGCAAATGTTACTGTCTGTTTTGCTATCGAAAAAAAAAAAGAAAAAATAGCACTGGAAACACTCAAATTCTTTTATTAAAAGTCACAAGCTAAAACCTCTCTTCAGAGTTAAAACTTAGGTTCATAGATTCATAGGTAGGTACTAGGCTATTGGCCCTAGGGCCTATATAAGCCTAGCCAAACGGTACCCTGGCTTTCGCCACCCAAGAAAATTATTTTCCTCTACCCCTGTCGAGCAGAGCCACAGAAGTGATCCTCAGGGTGAATTTCCTATCTCCCATCTTTCACCACAAGGCTTCCTCAGGCGAATACATCTTAACAATTGCAGTCATCAGTTAAATATTCATTAAAGTCACATGACACAATTTCAAACTTTTTGATGTAACTCTCTTAAATAGGGTTTTAAAGTGAAATTCATTCAGTCATTCAGTCCTGGTGGTATATGGGACTTCATTCACAAGATCCATTTCATTTCCTCATTTTCTGTTAACATTTTCACATCCCTCCCCTGAGTGGTTTATAAATTACCTTCAATATCATAAATTTAAATACATGTTGTTCGCCTTTTTCCAAAATATGCTTACTTAATGCATTTGTCAATATCTTACTTTTAATGTCACTAATATGGCCAGCTATAGGTTCTTTGAACCTTCTGTTAGTCATGCCCACATAATAGCATTCACATAATTCACATTTAGCCATATACACGAGATTGCTAGTATTACAATTCCCATAGGCTTGAAATACAAACTTTCTTTTTGTTATGGGATGTCTTGTTGATTGATTCATATAAAAATGTTTACAGTAAACGCAATTATTACATTTGAAAGTGCCCTGTTTACATCTAGTACCTGTAAAAAAAACGTCTTGGTTGCTCTTTATAGCATAATGTTTGTTTTAACGTGCAACTGCATTTATAACCGAATGCTGGTCCTTCTGCTACTAATTCTTGCAAGCCTTGGACATCTCTTAAAATTTCCCAATGTTTCACTATGATATTTTTAATTGCTGTGGTATTCCTATTATAAGTAAGCATACATCTTGTTCTACTTAATCTAGTTTGTGTCCTATCCTTTCCATGATATCCTTTACTGAAATATGGGACTATTAGGTGCTGCTGTTTAACCTCATTCCTTGCTTTATCCACTGCTCTCTCCGAGTAGCCTCTATTAATGAAATCTTGACTCATATTTGTTAACTGGATATCCAGTTTATCTTGTTGTGTATTTAACCTTACAACCCTCTGCATTTAATTCAAAACTATATTTCCAAACATGAATGGGGGGTGCATGTTATTTCGATGTATGTTTCACTTCCTTTTAATACATTTCAGTGTGTACTTCACCTTCTCCCTTTCTTGTTAGCATAACATCCAGACACGCTATTGTTCCAAAGAGCATTCATACTCGAATTTCAAAAATGGAGTGCTTTCATTAGCATACACCAAGAATCTATGAAATTGTTCTAAGTTGCCCTCCCAGATTAAAAAAAGGTAGTCCACAAAATGCTTGTAAAATGTAATGTGCTCCCTATATACATTTGTTGTTGTCAATACATACCTTTCGTCCCATATATACATAACTATGTTCGCATAGGTATTAGCTACACTCGTTCCCATCGCTATACACTTTTGTTGATACTATAGCTTTTTATCAAATAAAAAGACATTATGAGTTAAAACTAGTCTTAACATCTCACATAGCATGTTAATTTTTTGCATATCATATCCTGAAAATCTTACTAAAAATGTCTCAGTGTGAGCTATTTCTTCCTCATGTGGTATAGAAGTAAAGAGTGAATCAACATCCATAGTAACAAAGTGCAATCTATCATTTAGGCGGCCTACTTACCAATTGTAAAATTACACCAAAAAGCTAGCTGTATCTTTCAATATGGTTGGCATTTTATCCACAACTATCCATAGTTGCTGTTCTAAATATTTAGACATTGGTTCTGTGACCCACCCTCTTGAGGACACAATAGGCCTCATTGGGGGGTCACTAACTATTTTATGCAACTTTGGTATGCCATAAATAAATGGCAGTTTTGGATTTTCAACGAACAGATAGTTAAACAAGTCATCTGTAATTAACCCGGTATCATGCATTTCACATAAATTCCTATTAAATTCTAAACATAAACCATTTGCTTCATTTCCTGTAATGGACTTATATTGATCTTTTTGCAACATCATTTGCATTTTATTGAAATAAAACTGTTTTCCCATTACTACAATCCCTCCCCCCTTGTCTGCACCTTTGATAACTAGATCTTGATTTTCAACCAATGAACGTATAGCTTGCTGTTCATCTTTAGTTAAATTAAAATATCTATCAGCATTATTATTTTCATACAATGCATATATATCTCATTCTATAGCTTTTTCAAATATTTGTAAGGCACCTGTAACTTGTGGGGCAAAAACACTCCTTCTTTTAAGTATGGCTTTATAGTTACTTGTGTTGCTAACAAAATATTTTCAAATTCATGTTACGAACAAAAATGCTTAACTTTTGTTAAAGTCTTAGAAATGTCTGTTAACTGAGCAGGTACAAAGGTTAAACCCTTGTTTAAAACAGATAATTCAGAGTCAGTAAGTTCATGTTTAGAAAGGTTAAAGACCAAAAAAGTTATCTGTTGTCCTGGCTCCTGGTATAAGGGCGCTTCACCAAACTCTCGTTCTTGTGATTTTCTGTTAAGCTCTGCATCCGCATCCTTGGTTTTGGCATGGGAAGCGGTTGATTGATCAAAAGTGGAAAATCCACTGGATCCAATGCATCCATCTGTGTAAGGTCAACCACTGCTGGTTGTCCCCCTTCGGAGTGAGTCTCTTTACTGGAAACTGTTGTTGATGTGACTGAAAGACACCTCATATTCATGAGTGCCATATTTTCTTGCGTCTCAACTGCTCGATGTTCCGCCTCAACTGCTGCTGTGTCTGAAATGTCAGTCACTGTTACTCCAGAAAGGTGTGGAACTTCCACTTGCTGCTTAGCCACCCCATTGGTTTGTTTCCCTTCTCTGGGCCAAATGAACACATATCCATTTTCAAAGTTATACAAATCCCTTTTCAATTTTCTTTTTTTTTTTGTTTCAATTAACTTTTTCTCAAAGGCACTTAATCTGTTTAAAGTATCATTCATAAGCACTACACTTTCTTGAAGTACAGTGTTGGAGGCTAAGTCATTATAAAAAGTTTCTACATTTAGTTTCATATCCAGTTCCAATGGCTGAAAATACATGTTCTTTAACTCCATATATCAAAATGAGCTGCCATCTGCGTAACAAATCTAGATACTTGTCTCTATAGGATGGCATCTTTAGTATCCGGAGCACTCTCGGCATAATCTTGTGTTGTAGATAGGCTTCAAACAACAATCTTTGCCACTGTAAATGTTTATAAGCCATAACCATATGTTCCTTTTTGGATTTTGTTCGAATATTAAGCATTAACCACCAGCCTATTGGTTTGTTTACTGCGTTTTATGCAAAGGAGCTATCTGACCATCTGATGCATCACCATAAAGCTGATCTACCCCATGGCAAAAGTGCCCAACTTACCTTTTAGGTGAGGGTTGTCCATGGTAAGGGTGTGCCACCTCAAAGGACAGCAACCTGCCTACAAAAATTGTCTGTAGAGAAGCTAGATCAGCTATAGAAACTCCCTCAAAACTGGTGTTTCCCTGAGGATCTTCTACAGTACACATAACATCTATCCCTTGGTAGTATGCAATGTATGCCTCTGAGGTCAGAATTGCAGCAAAAACCCTTGTACCAGTTATTGTGTTCCCATACATATGCCAGTCCTGAGTATACTGCAAAGCACTACTTGAAGTATATTCTCCACCCAAAATCTAGTGTGCATCAAGGATAAGTCTGCCTACTCCCTGAAACAATAAGTGAGTCAGTACTGATTGTTTAATCATTTATCTTAAAGGGTCTTTGCCTCATGCCTGCTGACCCTCAAGTCTTCCCCAGTCAGACTCAAGCTCCTTCATCCCCCTCTGTTGAGCATCCTCATCAAGGTGTGGGAACTGATTTTAGGGACTATCTTCTGGGAACCCATGGGGGGATGTTCTGTGTGCATTTACATATTTTTACAAGAAACACAACAACTAGAACACCCAGCGAGATACCTTAATAAAAGGATACAAGGCCTAAACAACATGTCCTACATGGACTGACCCAATGCCTGGCATTATACTGGGTATTCTGCATAATACTAAGAAGTGACCTGTGTCTGGCATACAAGGTATCTTCTGACCTAATACCGATGGATTTACTGCACATCAGCAAGTCCAGTGGAATCATAAATACTCAGTTTAGGGATATAAACCTCTTCTGCTCCATCAACAGAATGGTTTTGGGTGACAGGTTTATCTTGCAGAGGATACTACTGCTCTGGAATAGACTCCCCATTCACATTAAACAAAATTTATCCTTGTCCATATTCAAGTACAGCTTGGATCTATGGATGAGAAACAGAAAATCACCCTATGACTGCCCCTGTATTACTAATGGAAAGAGGGATCTCTTAAATACTTTATCCCATACATGGGTCCCATCAAATTATCTATGGCATGATCCCAGTCATTCCCAGTAGAAATAATATATAATTATCAAGCATGGGATGGGTAAGGCTAAACTCTAGCCAAAAGGGATAGGTTAATTCCAGCACAACAAAGGGAAATTTTCCAGGGTTAAAATGGTCCAAAAGGGCAGCTATCTTAGTACTTGTCTATCTACCTATGAACTTAAGACTTCACATGGGTAGGATACATGTGACCTACCTCACTGTGGATGCCAATATATCTTCCCCTGTGCAAGTACATGCTTCTGTGTACCTGTCACGAAAGTGACTACACACATGCCTTAGCAGCTAAATGCCTGTCCTAGTGCCATCCTTTACATCTTTACTCCTTCTTTGAGGGATTGTAGCATTAGATGATTCCAGTCCCACTCTCTACACCTGTTGTCATTTAACTATATACATACATGCTTCCTAAGCTATTTTGGAAAGTTTGACATGTTTTATTATTTCCGCATCGAATTTTAAATCCATTCTGTGAGTCTTCTCATGGTCTAGAATGCTGTTATTGTGCATTTCTGTAGAAAAACATAATTTTACAATTTGACTTTGCAAAGAATCGATTAACATTCAAAAACTTTTTCAATATGCCATCTATGAATCCCCATATTAAGTAGTTTTGTTCAAAATTTTGTTTTATACACATACATATAAATATTTATATATGTATATATTTATGCATACATATATATGTATATATATATATATATATATATATATATATATATATATATATATATAGATAGATAGATATAGCTATAGATATATGCAAATATTCATATACATTTGTATAAATTCACTAAATAAAAAGTAGATCTCGAATGCAAAGAACATCAACATAACTAAATTAAAATAAATATTACCCTGTGCAAAGGATTATTTTGCATCTCGGGGACTAAAATATATATTATTTTGATCTTTTAAATTACTTTTTAGTATTCAAAAGTGTACAGATGTCCTTTCTTATATAACACATGCTGGGCTCTGCACTAAACAGATATTACTGTACACCTATCATATGATTCAGAAATAAATCCTAGTGCTCAAATCAATTTCCTACCATAGGCAGTTCAAGTTATGTGATTAGGAAAAACTGTGATTCACAGACTGCTACAGCAAAAATAAGAACAACCTCATTATCAGCTCATTACCATATCTCCGTATCACACTTTTTTAACTTTTAGCACTGTCAGAACTGTGACAGTCATAGTGTCTATTTACGTTGGTGGACCATGGATCATGTTGTCAAAGGCAATATATTTGGGCACCCCCCCCCCCCACACACACATTCATACAAATTCTCAGGCATTCCCTCCCTTCCACACACTTCCATCAACCCAACCTGAAACATGCCTCCCACAGAAAATTGATTGGACTTATGAACACACTCATCCATTATTCACATGCATACTGTGATAACACGCGTGCGCGGGCACACACACACACACACACACACACACACACACACACACACACACACACACACACACACACACACACACACACACATGCATCAATACTTTCAATTCCCTACCTAATCCATCCAGTGCAACCATCAAATGAAGAGACACACACATACTTATCTGACTTCATTTATATTCCAACAGACGTGTACACATACTTCCAAACACAGACACACACACACAAACCCACCACTCTCACATCTTTTCTGAACTTTGCTGAACCTACCTGCACCATGGCTGCTTCAGTTGGAGTCAATGAATCACATGGCAATGTAAATTGGGAGCCACAGGCATTTCAAGGGGAGAGTATAAAGCTAATTAGCATTAGCTACTCCTCCAGACTGCCTCATCACCATGTGGCTTGGCCAGTGGGACCATCCTCCATGGCCTCATCACCATGTAGCTTGGCCAGTGGGACCATCCTACATGGCCTCATCACCATGTGGCTTGGCCAGTGGGACCATCCTCTATGGCCTCATCATCATGTGGCTTGGCCAGTAGGGCCATCTTCCGTGGCCTCATCATGTGGCCTGGCCAGTGGGACCATCCTCCATGGTCTCATTACCATGTGCCTTGGTCAGTGGGACCATCTTCCATGGCCTCATCATCATGTGGCTTGGCCACTGGGACCATCCTCCATGGCCTCATCACCATGTGGCATGGCCAGTGGGACCATCCTCCATGGCCTCATAACCATGTGGCTTGGCCAGTGGGACCATCCTCCATGATGATGCTTCTTCTAGCAGAAAACCACAGCACTAAAATGACCTGTGAATAGCAAAGGCCTTTCTGAATTTCAGCATTAGACTTGTAAAGCACCAGCCCATTAGTCTGGTTCTCCCATACAATGCTCTGGATATATAAAATGCTTACAGTCCTCCATGATAATACAGTAATATGCTACATATGTATAAATTGGTTGTGGAGAGATTTGAATGTTTGGTATGTATACACCAAGGAAAGAACAAAGTGTACCATTTCTAAATTCAGAACTCATATGCTGTACTTAGCAGCGTTACTGAAGTACAACTAGGCTTGGTTACTTGACTTGAGTAGGTCATTCTAGAAAATATTTGCTGAATGTTAACTGGCTTCTTTCTTTTCTCAAAACTTCATCAGGCTAATAAAACATCACTAAGCACACATGTATTTATTATAAGCAAGCAAGGAATAGGAAATTTTTTCTACAGTTAAATCACCAATAGAATAGATGATTCAAAACAGGTGGTAGCCATCAAGATTAATTCTGAAAATTACTCTTCTTGCTTTCAGAGAAAATGGACTAAATAATTATTCTGAATTACTGCTTTATTTACTCTTATCAAGTTTATTGTAACTGAAAACCAAATCATTGGTGCAAAGGCTGCTTTGTATTTTTCAGTTAATTTAGTGTATTATGCTGAATAGTTAATGCAAATTTTCCCATTCTTTATCTAATAATTGAAACAATTATTTAAATAACTCTCACAACACTGCACTTCAGATTTACATTTTCAAGGTTTCTAAGTAAGAAATGTTTCATAATTTTACAAATATCTTTAACTGTTTTAATTTATCAATAATATTCTATTATCATTAATCTAGATAACTAATTAACCGTATATACAAGTTTTAGAGTGTGTGCCATTCTTTTCAACACTATAGCTTCCATTCATATTGCATAGATTTCATTGTTTTATCTTCCACATTTTCAGTAAGCATTTTTTCAATATATTGCTATTATATTTATCTAGCAGTGGCAAAACTTTCAGCCAGAAGATGTGGTTTATTGTAAATTTTTTACTTCTGTTTTATTGTATTACTTTCTTTATTGTGTACTGTTTTAATAAAGTGATAAATTCAATAAATGTAGAAGGGATGTTTTCTTTCCATCTCTTTGTAATTGTTTTTCTTGCTATATCTAATAAATACCAGAGCAGTGGGTATTGATCTTTAATTACAGAAGCTGGTATAAGTTCATTATCTATGACTAAGGGTAGGATTTAGAAGGGCTTCTGCCCTAATGTGGGCAGAAAATCACTAGCAGTAGTACTTTCTGATTCAGAAACAGGCACATCATAATAACTCTACAGTGTTGTCAGAATCTCTGCAGCATGTTGCTTCAACAACTGTGCTAAATGTTAATGATGCATTCCAGGGGATTGATCTGTGCTAATTAGCTTCATGTTTTCACTTAGAAATGCCTCTGCTTAAGGTGTGTGTGTGTGTGTGTGTGTGTGTGTGTGTGTGTGTGTGTGTGGTAGAGTTCGCATTTCTGCAGGAGAATTGGTGGTCTCCAGAGTGTGTGTGTGTGTGTGTGTGTGTGTGTGTGTGTGTGTGTGTGTGTGTGTGTGTGTGTGTGTGTGTGTATGGATGTGTGTCCATGAGATGATTGGGTAGAAGTGTGTGTCTCATGTAATAGTGAGCGTGGTCTTGTGTGTGTGTGTGTGTGTGTGTGTGTGTGTGTGTGTGTGTGTGTGTGTGTGTGTGTGTATGTGTGTGTGTGTGTGTGTGTGTGTGTGTGTGTGTGTGTGTGTGTGTGTGTGTGTGTGAGCATGTCTGCATGTGTGTGTGTGTGTATGTGTGTGTGTGTGTGTGTGTGTGTGTGTGTGTGTGTGTGTGTGTGTGTGTGTGTGTGTGTGTGTGTGTGTGTGTGTGTGTGTGTGTGTGTGTGTGTGTGTGTGTGATGGTTGCCATACCTCTCAACTCCCATAAGACTAATAAGCAAATTCTGTAATACTGGGGGAAGGGAAACTCTTTAAATGCTAGTCTGCCACTTAAAAAGTTATTAGAACAACAGGTTTTGCATCAGAAAGCAATTTCTGATCAATACAAAGCATGACAATTTAATGTCTGGCATTACTGACTGATTATAACCATCCATGATTTATGAGGGACAAGGCAAATATAAAAGACAAAATCAGGGATGATCTGTAAAATCAAGGACAGTTGAGAGAAATGGGTTTGTGTATGTGTGTGTGTGCGTGTGTGTTTTAATGTGTGCATGTGTGTGGGAGAGGGAATGACGCAGACACCTATGATGTGCATGGACTAACAGTAGTGATTACTGCAGGAAGGGTCTGATTATTTCTAGTAATAACACCACATAATTTAGAGAAATGCAAACTAGTTGATAATGAAGTGATTTTTCATTGCACCTAATCATGTTTCTTTATCGCATTTCCCATCTTAGAGTAAACTGTCAATTTTGGCCATAGCAGTTTATGCAATTGGAGGAGAAATTCTCTGAATCGCAGTCTAATATGTCCACATAGAGCTTCATAAATAATTGAAATCATTCCCAAATGTTATTTAGGAATATGCAATCATAAAAACAATAATTAACTCCACTTTATTTTCTGCATTATATCTCCAACATATTTTATTGTTTGTTCTTGTATTTTTTGTGGAGTATACAATGCAGAGTGAATTATTTTCCATGTGTTAATTTTCCAGAGTGGTGAAGTTGTTTTTTTTTTTTTTTCCTACTGACTTTGGTATTAATTTCTTAAATGTTTCCTTATATCTGTAAAGATTATTTGGGGATATGAATTCCCAGAATGTTTTTTTAACAACCTCCATAAACTTTATTTAAATGTTATATAGATATGAGTATATATATGTATTTTCCTTATTTTCATATATGCTGTTCTGTTTATGTTTTCCAAAATTTTGGTAATTTATTCATAGCACTCCTGTTAAATACTTTAATATTTCTTCAACAGATCTTTTTGCACTTTAAATCTTTAACTTTTTTTAATGTAAAGTCATTTATAATATTTTCAGTTGGTTTTAGTTGTGCATTTTGAAACCAATTGTACCATCTCATTTTTTTCTTATCAAGTAACTTTTTTTTTTATTTGTTCCTTCAACTACCCTGTCATTGAATGAAACTGATATATTGTAAAGAACAAATTTTTCAGTTTTGTAGAATTATGTAATGTAAAGTCATTTATAATATTTTCAAGTTTGTTTTAGTTGTACATTCTGTAACCAATTGTACCATCTCGTTCTTTTATCAGTTAACTTTTTTCTTTATTTGTTCCTTCAGATAATCCTGTCATTGCATGAAATCAAAATATTGTAAAGAATAAATTTTTAGTTTTGTAGGTTTATGCATGCAGTGTCTAAACCATGTTTATATTTTATAAATACTTAACTGAAAATAGTTATTAAGAACCATAATTCATGTTCATTTTATATATGTGTATATATATATATATATATATATATATATATATATATATATATATATATATATTGGCATGTATTAAAATTTGTTGCGTGAACACATTATGGGCATCTGTGATGTCCACAAGTGGGCATTGCCAGGCCATAATTCATAGAGGCCATTGATGGTAACATGCAATATCCGTGATTTATTGTAAGCAAATTAACTATAATGAGCTATAAATGAGAAACTGTGTAAAGCAACATAAGCTAATGAAGTGCTCTTGCAGTTCATAGTCGAATACCCTTGTCATGCATACATCCATTGTGAAAAGCATTGCTGTACATCTTAAGCAGTGTCACAACACAACAGGTAGCACACTCACTTTCAGTGCAGAAGGCTGTGGGTTCCATTCTCACACCAGCTAGATCAATTGCTGAGGCTGCAGTCCAGCATAAAGAGGATGCTGCTCTCCTGAGTGTGCCATCCTTTAGCTGAGAGATTAAATGAGGCCCCATCTGCTTGAGCTGGTGATAGCTCAGGTGGATGTAAAAGATCCAACTGGCAACTATTGAAAAGAGCAGGGAAAGTTCCTGAATGTATTGGCCAAATTTCCCGTAGTAGTATAAATGTCACCTTGGGTTTCCCCTGAAAAGAGTTGATTAACCTACTCAACAAAGTATAATTAAATAAATACAAATATTTATTTTGCAATCCACAAACTTGCTATATTTTAAAACAACATTTCAACACAACCCACATAAATATATATATATATATATATATATATATATATATATATATATATATATATATATATATATATATACATGCAGAGTCTGGAAAGGTGAAGAAAGAAGTCAAAAAAACATCCTTGCCACTTCATGTATGCACAAGCACTAAATGACACCAATATTCAATATTTCCTCAGAGATCCCTTCGCTAGTTTTACCATGCATGCACAAGCCCTTAATGACATCAGTATAAATTATTTTCTCAGTGATCGCATTTCCACTACTGCTGCTGTAAGAATTTTACATTTACACATGACAGGTTTACAATATTTACTACTGCCGTTATGACCAGTAATCTCACCTCCTTTTGAACAGTTTTGCATTAGTTTTCCATTATTTTCCTTTACATTAAAAAGTCATCAGGTCCTTAATTAACTTGTCACCTAACTCACATATACCCCAGATAATATGGTGCTCTCATAAAAGTTCAGGGCCATTTTTCCATTTTGTATACAAATGAAGACCATTTTACATGTATCTCTATGAATTACACTGATATACCAATTTCTAAGGCTCCTTGCCTATGTAGTAGCTTTATAACAAATTCCTTCCTTAAGGCAACTTCATCAGATTTATAAGGGAGGTATGCTTACTAAAACACCTCCATGTGTCCATAATCAGTGTGAATAACCACAATGACCTTATATGCATACAAACATAACTCCATTCTTAACAGATTAATGCTACGAGCATAAAAAGGTTGGGACTATGAATACCACCATTTGATTTATTACTTCAGTTTTCTTATACCTATATACATTTATTTTCAGTTCTTTCCAATTTGCCTTGCAGTTCTTATTTAGCCAATGTATAATTACTTTAAATATAATAGTTGATACATATGTGTCTATGACTGGTAAGTTTATTCCTCCTCTTTCCCCATGTTCTAATATGGTTCTTATATGCCATTTTTTGGAACAAAATAAATTATAAAATTATTGTATTTTCTTACTTTGTTGTTTACTGTTTGAATTATAAAAAATATCTTAGGTGGTAAAAGCATCATTATCAAATGAAATCCATTTTCAAATGTAAAAATTATTTTGTTCCAGTTAATTATTAGTTTATCAAAGTTTTCAAAATAATGTAGTCATGGTTTTCTTGTTTTATCATTTTCTTCTTTTTGTAGTTTTGATTTTGCAATATTCATTTTTTTATTGAATGTTGAATAATTCATTATACCATTCATTTATTTTAGTTTAGGACCATGCAATTGTTTTTTTCAGAAAACATATATTTTCAGTGTATGCAATATTATATTTATTTTGTTTTATTTACACTTTTTTGACTAGGTTAGTTCCACTAGGCCAATGGCTTCCTTTCGGGGAAGCTGAGATCCTATTCCTAATGACTAAAAGAAATTTGACAATGGCATTGGGAAGCTTCCCCTACTCTTTTCCTCTTGGTGGAAGCAGAGTTCTGTAACCTGAGGAAAGATGGAGGAGAATGCTGAATATAGCATGAAGGAAAATGTTGATGGCAAAATGGCAACTTTGCAATGTATAATGTTCAGGGAATAGAATTAAAGTTGTGATGATGGCAAAAGGTAGTCTGGAGACCAAAAAAAAAATGTTGAAGATGATCAACAAATGATCGAAACAGCTGAACAAGCTGAATTAGTAATTTCCTGCAGTGATGTTACAGAGAAACACGTGCAATAATCTGCCAATACAGAAACTATTTTTGAAAGTGCTTCTGTCCAGGAATGTCCTGATGTTGAATCTGAGACTGGTGTTGGTGATACTGGCAATTCAGAAAGTCCAGCTAGCTATCACAGCAATGGAAAAACTGCTGAAATGACTGTGCAGTAAAACATTGTGGATTATAATGATTTAGTTATTTTGGGGACTGGAGAGAAGCAGCAAATGAAGGATACGAAGCAGAGACATTCAAATGTTCAGGATGTGAGATCTGAGTAGCCAAAGGATCAGTTAACAATAATGTGGACAACAAGAGAAGGAGATGACCGGTTGTAAGAATATTGCAAAAGAATGGGACATACATAGACAGGTGTATTGTTTGGCAAACACTTGCTGTGCACTTAGGCTCCACAGTTAACTACATTAGGGAATATGATACATTTAAGAAGTAAAGTCTCTTTTTCGTGCAAGAACATTAATAGAAGGGGAAAATTGTGCCTTTACATTTTAGAACTGCTGATATGGAAATTGACTTAAGAAAGTACTTTGAATGATGAATGATGAATGATGATCACTGATTGTTTCTTCTCAGTCTTGCCTTCTTCCTTTCTCTTTGTTTCTACCCGCTCCATTCGCCCTGTGGGCTCACTGTGCTCCCCTCCCTACCCAAATTCCCACACACCCCCAGGGGTCCTACTGTTATACTTTCTAACCACACCCCTTCCTCTTCTCATTAACCTCTACACATTTCCAATTGGCCAATCTTTCTCTTATCTTCCCATCTCTTTACCACTCCACTCAATACTCACCACACCCTCATATCTCTACACACTCTCAGCTTAAACACTTCCATCTCTAAATATATTTCTAACAAATAGCTAATCCTTCCCAATGGCTACTCCTACCATCCGTTCTCAGATTCCACTCTGCTTTACTCGTATATCACTACCACTTTTAACCTTTGCCTATTTACTTTCCTCATATGAACAACCTATATATCCATACATTGACTACCCCAACCAACATACTAACTCCCAACCCTTACCATACCTACATAACCATGCAAACATAATATGCTCACCCAGCTACCTACTTGCTAAGTATCATAGAACACTACATATTAAATATAATTCACTACATCTCAAGAGGCTGTTATTTCCATACATCAAGCTTCCTAACCTAAGCTATCTAGGACAACTCCTCTCATTAAAGGACAGTGATATTCAATCCTAACCCAGGCCCTACAGCAACCTCTACCTCTCTCCAAAAACAAAATCAATCAACCAATTAGCCCCTCACTAAACCACCTAACTCCCTCCTACTAGCTCATCTACATATACATAGTATTAACAACAAAGTAACTCAACTCCATGCTCTTCTACAAGTATACTCCTTTGACATTATCTGCCTAACAGAAACATGGCTAAAACCTAGTATCAAGGATAATGAAATTATCCCACCTGGATATAATATGCTAAGAATTGATAGAGTAGCTAAGAAAGGTGGAGGGGTTACTATTTTATTCAAATCTGGATTACAATTAACCACATACAACTGTAATCTACCTCTAGGTTCCCATACTGAAATTCTCATCACTAAACTTGAACCTAACAATGCCAAATCAATCTACATTATCTGTATCTATCTGCCCCCTGGAAATAACATAGCCACCATGGAAAATATCATTTCCTGGCTATCCCAACACCTCCCTCAAGAAACCATAATCTTAGGCGATATAAACTTGGATCAGAATTCCTATTGTACTAGCCTTCCTACCTCCCACATTAACCTACATGGTTTTTCTCAAACCATTACCTCACCCACCAGAATAAATAAAGCTAACAAGAAAGCTACCATACTAGACTGGATTCTTATAAACAATCATACTCACTACTATAATTCTGGAACCCTCCCTGATGATATAAGTAACCACTCACTTACCTACTTCATCAGGCATAAAACCAACACTCCTATTCTAACCTCTATCAGAAGTCTTACATCCAAAAAGAATTTTAACCCTGATTTATTTCAAATGGTACTAAGAGCATGCAATTGGGTTCCCTTAAAACACCTCCCTTTAGCCGAAGCCGTTAATTTCTTTAATACTACCTTCCTTTCCATTCTCAATCATCACGCTCCAACCAGATCTATTAGAATTAAAGCCAACTCTGCCCCATGGCTATCCAATGAAACCAAACATAAAATTCAACTCAGAAATAAATATTGGGCCAAATGAAGAATGACCAAAAACCCTGTTGATCAACAAACCTTTTGACAACTTAGAAATGACACTAAGAAGGCCATACTTAATGATAAAAAAAAATATTACTTACAATTTCAACAACCTAATCACAACAAACCACAACAATTCTGGGCTAGCATTAAACAGTTACTCCACCCAGGTCAATTCACTACACCTAACCCCCAAAATACAGACCAAGAAAACCCTATCCATACAGCGAATACCTTCAACACCTTCTTTACAGATGCTATCCAAACATTAGCTAGTCAACTATCACCTAATACCTTCATGCTACCTTCTTACACCTCAACCCCACCCCCTCCTTTTCAGTTCCAACCAATCCCAACCAAACTTATTCAAAACCTTTTGAATAAACTGAAACCATGCTCTCCTTCAGCAGACCAACTGCCTTCTGAATTTCTACAGTTATCCTCCAATGCTATTGCCTACCCTATTTCCATATTGATAAATAGAATTATAAGCGAAGGTCACATCCCCACCTTATGGAAAGTCTCCCATGTTATCCCCCTGCATAAAGAAGGACACTCCATTGAGCTGTCAAACTATCGACCTATTGACCTACTCTCTCCATTAGCTAAGATTATGGAGAAATGTTTCCACAGGCAATTACTCCACCACTTAATTGAAAACAATTTACTTTCCAACTGTCAACATGGTTTCAGACCCTCACACAGTGCTACCACTGCCCTCCTTTCCTTTACTGATTACATCAACAAACAACGAAACCTAAATAATCTTTCTTCTGCTCTATTTATCGACCTGTCTAAAGCATTTGACATGGTAAACCACCAGATTCTCATAAACATACTAAAATCTCTGTCATTAGACTCACTTTCCATAAAATGGTTCCAATCCTACCTTGACAAATGGCAACAAGTAGTACTATGGCATAACACTCTATCCAGCCATCTACCCATTAACATAGGCATCCCCCAGGGGTCCATACTAGGACCTCTTCTCTTCTCCATATTTATAAATGACCTTCATCTAGCTATCCCCCAAGCCACTTGCATACAATATGCTGACGACTCCACACTACTATGTTCAGCCACATCCTCCCAAGACCTTAACTCTCTCACCCAGAAGGTATTCAACATAGTAGAACAATGGTTCACTCAGCGTTGCCTTCTTCTGAACCCAAAGAAAACCAAACTCCTCCTCTTCACTCCTACTCAAAAGTCCTCTCCTCTTCATTTCTCTGTGACATCCACCAATGGTACCATAATATCTCCAGACTTTACCACTAAACATCTAGGTGTCACCATCGACAATAATCTGAACTTTGACATCCATATCAACAATACTATAAAGACTGTAAACAAAAAAATCTGCACTCTCTATAGGATTAAACCCTTCCTTTCTCCTACTGCCAAAATTACTATAGCTCACACTCATTTGATCTCTATACTCCTTTACACTTCTCCTATTTTTACTAATCTATCCAAGACTGTCTTCAGCAAATTGGAATCATCCTATAATAACATTGCAAGATTTGCAACAGGAAACCCATTTAGAACACACCATTGTATAAATCTAAATCAGCTATGATGGTTAGAACTACAACACCTGATTAAATTTCACCAACTAACCATTGCCCACAACATTCTTTACAAACGTTCTAACACTCCTAGTTTATCTTGCCTCATTACCCCCTATAAAAATCTGAAGTCTCTACGCTCCTCACACAAACTTCTTGTACACACCTCCAAATCTAATAACAGGGCTGGGGATTCTCTCTTCTCTTATACTGTAGGTAAATCCTGGAATCTTCTCCCTAATGACCTCTCCTCACTTACTTCCTTATCACTCTTCAAAAACAGACTTAAACTTTACCTCAAATCATACTGGCTATGCCCCTGTACCAAACCAGACTAGCCATCTATCTCTTTATACTTGACCTTGCCTATCTTGTGCTTACTATCCACTGTTACATCTTCCTTCTTACTATACTTCTCTCATGTCTCCCTATTAGGCATCATTTCACTTCTCCTTATATACCTTTTTTCCTAATAAATGCTTGTAAAATCACTTCACAACTAACTTCCTTTCTCCACTATTGTCTTTACCTGTAATTAGTCCCTGTACCTTCTTTTTGCACTGTTTAAGACTCTTGTCTTCTTTACAAACCCAGTGCTAACCTCTATGCCTTACTGCACATATTACCATTGCTTGGTTATTTTTATTATATTTGTTTTACTATTTTTTCCTATTTTTTTCTTACAGTTTTTTTTTTTGATTTTGTAGTTTGTAATTTGTTATTTGTATTTGTATTTGTATTTTATTCATGTCCTGGAGCTTATCTCCCCGGGCCTCTACTGAAAATGGACACATATCCAGTTAGACTAGCCTGGTCAACAAATGTAAAATACAATAAATAAAATAAATAAATGTTGCCATGCTGTATATGAAACTAAAAAGTATATGATGACAGAAATGTTTGGAATGGGGCATGGGAGTTACATTCACTATGAAAGAAGGAAATATTGCTCATTTACTAAGTGTAGTTAATGTATTTATTTATTTATTTTATTTATTTATTTTATTTTACATTTGTTGACTGTGATAGTCTGACTGGATACATGCCCATTTTCAGTGGATGCCTGTGGAGAGAAGCTCCAAGGCAGAACATACAGGGTTGTTGTCTTTCAGCTTTTCCCGGTTAGGGGTCGCCACAGCTGAACTCTGGTCCGCTAATGATTGGCAGTAGATTTTTACGAACGACGAGGTGCCAGCTCAATGTCCAACCTTCAACTAAGGCACACCCATTTACACATGTCTTTCAAATGCCCACCCAACCGTGGGGAGGACATGCAGACTCCACACAGAAGGCACTCCCCGCACTCCAGCTGAGAATCGAACGGGAGAACCTCTTGCTGTGAGGCAACAATGCAACTGCTGCACCACTGCGCTGATACACATGGAGTAAAAATCACAACATGATTACAAGTTACACACAGTTTACAGGCTCCAGTTGAGCAAGAAAGTAATATAATCATACATTTTTAAAATAGTGTTGACAAATTGACTAGGCAATGTAACATGATTACAGACTATAGAGGAAAATCTAGTCTAGTTTTGAACAAGGGCATAGCCAGTAAGTTTTAAAGTATAGCTTGAGACTTTTTTTGAACTGAGTAAGAGAGGATTCAAGAGTAAGATCAGCAGGAAGAGAGTTCCAAGTTTTGCCAACAGAGTTAGCAAACAGAGAGTCCCCAGCAGAGTTGTTGATCTTGGATGTTTGAACCAGTAGTTTATTAGTAGAGTGAAGTGACCTCAGGTTGCTATAAGTGTTGATGATATTTTTAAGTGCAGGCATATTATCAGGGTGGTTGAGAACTTTATGGGCAATTATAAGCTGATTGTACTAAAGTAGCCTCGGCCATTCTATCCATCACAGAAGATTTAGGTTGTGACAGTGGTGGGTTCTATAGGCCGTGCCTGTTGCAAATCTAGCAATATGGTTATAACAGCTGGAGAGTTTGCTAAGAGCAGATTTGTTCAAATTAGTGAGTAGAGAGGAAGCATAGAGAAGACTGGAGAGTAGATGGGAATGAGCAATAGCAGTCCTAGCAAATGGAGTAAGGAAAGGTTTGATCTTATAGAGGGAGCCAAGTTTTTTTAATGGTTTTAATAGTTTGATTGACATGGATATCAAATTTGAAGGTGTTGTCTATTGTGATGCCTAAGAGTTTGGTTTGCGCATCTGAGGAGATAATTGTACCATTATTAGATTTTTATGGTAAAGAGTAGTGAGGAATACTTACAAGTGGGGGAGAAAATAAGCAACTTTGTTTTGTTAGGGTTTAATATCAGCTGATGGTCAGAGAGCCAGTTTTCAACTATATTGAAATACTTCTGGGTTAATGTCATTAGGTCTGTCAGGGAGGTGGCTGAACAAATCAAGGAGGAGTCATCTGTATATTGGATACAGGTAGCATTTGGGATGACAGTGGGATGGTCATTAATTAAAAGAGAGAAAAGAAGGCATCCTAGTATGGGGCCCTGGGGGACACCTAGGGTGATGGGTAGATGGATTGATAGTTTGTCCTGCCATAGGACAACTTGTTGTCAACCGCACAGGTAAGATTGGAACCATTGAAGTGCATGGCTATTTAGTGAGAATGCCTTAAGGGTGTGCATGAGTATTTGGTGGTTGACCATATCGAAGGCCTTGGAGAGATCTACAAAATGTTGTAAAAGTAATGTTGTTGAAGTAAGGGAGAATGTGAAATACTAGGGAAAAACCTAAAACTTTTTCATGCAGGAAAGACAATCATTTAGTTCAATAATATCAAAAGAAAAGATCTGCATGGTGTGGGGAAAGTGGGCATAAAAATAATGGGACAAAATATAGAAAATGTAATAAGTTAGGCATTTTTTTTTTGTTTGACAGTCTAGTGTTATTAGAACTGGAAAGAATTTTAGAAAAGAAACAGCAATAAATATTAATGTTAAGAGTGAAAATGTGGAAGGGGTGATTGAGTTATGAGGAAGAGAGGCAAGGAATATTCAGAGATAATGAAGAAGAAGATGAAAAAGGGCTGAATAAGGAGTAAGGGGTGCAGAAAGTCAAAGGAAGAGCAAGAAGGGGAGTACCTACATGGCGTTTATACATATAATAAATATGAAGTGGTGCAAAATAGTCAGAAAAAAGCTGAAATTAGGAAAGTAAAAAACTGTAAAAAGAATCACATATTTTTATATCATGGCAGCAATGGTTAACAGTATAGGAAATAAAGTTAGTTTAATACTAGTGTGTTAATTATGTAAGAAAGTAAATGCAGATATTATGTGTTTGCAGGGTATGAGATTGGTATCACAGACACACAAAAAAAAAAATCAAATTAAGGTCATGTTGGTGATAATATAGAGCCCAAGTAATGATACCTGCTCAGGAAATATTATGCTGTTGAGAGAAGGAAGTTTTAAGATTTGACAATACTTATTCTTGGTAAGGTGGTTGTACTAGATGTGAGAGCTAAAGGGGGGTGTTTATGCTTATTGTGGTATATGCTAATGTGATGATGGGAAAAAGGGTAGAGCCTTTAAAAGAAATTAAAAATGTGAAAATAAATATGAATGCATTAGTTCTGGGAGATTTTAACTGCAACATAAGGAAAAAGCTGGGTAAATACTGCAGAATATAAGAATGTGTAAGAATTAGGATTTGATGAACTTTGGGAAGTTAAAGCTAGGCAAAGAAAGGCAGTTAACTTTTTGAATGGAAAGCAGTAAAACTGAAATTATATATAATTATCAGAAGGGTTACAGGAGATAAAAAAAAGACAAAGGGAAGTGAGATTTTCTGATGATATGGTGGCATGGGACAAAAATGGGGAAGATGAAAATTATATTAAAGAAGACAAAGGAAATAAGAAATGTACATGGAATATAGTAGTTACAGATAAAATAAAGAAAAGAAAAGAAAAACTAGGTAATGGGAGGTGATATTTTAGCAAAAATATTGAACTTTTTTATGGTGGAAAGGCAAACAAGAGAATTAAGACAAAGAGTATAGATAAGTGTTAAAGAGTATAGGGTTTTTGGACGTGAAGAGAAAGTTACAGTATAGAAAAAAAGAAAGAGACACGTGAAAGAAATGGCAAAAAGGTAAAGGACTTGCAGTGTAAGCAAAGGTGGGAAGTTAAATGTGGCTAATGGAAAAAGGGTTGAGGTGATACTTTTGTGATGCCTGTGCACTGGCCCAGTAATCAAGGAGTCTCAATCCTCACCACTAGCACCAGTGAGGGGCATCCACATTGGGAGGATAACAAGTACACACACAGTAAAGTACAATTTCCCTTAAGAGCACACAAGGATCACAGTCAGTCTGGGGATGGTTTCTCTCTTTCTCTCCAGATCCCCAATAAGACTCCCCAATAGCACAGCTATAGGGTTCAGATCTCAGCTCAGTAGTCAAGCCAAAACCTCCAGTACCCTCTCTGTCCAACCAGTACTTTGTGTCCCTGCTCAAGGAGGTGACACACACACACACACACACACACACACACACACACACACACACACACACACACACACACACACACACACACACACACACATTGAGATTTGATTTATTTACAAACACACAGACGCTCCCGGGGAAGGCTGGCACAGGTTCTCCAACTATGCCCCCCTTCTGCCCAGATTATATGGTAGTACCATCTGCCAGCAACTACTCTTATCAGCTACTAATAAGGCCCTTCCCAAAGTATGACCAATTCTACTGTGTAATGTTACTGTCATCCAAATAGTACATGTGACCCAGGGCTAAGACAAATCTAGAGTGGCTTGTGCAGTATCACCAAATACATGCAGGTACCCTGAGAGCTTAAATTATCTCTACACGAAGCAGTCACGGTTAAAAGGTTTAAAATATTTAATAATAAATAAAAAATGCAAGACAATACCCATTGATTCAACACAATGACAATAGAGAGTTCAGAAATCACAGGAAATACTTTAAAACAACATTGTAGGATAGTCTCACATAAATATAGAAAACTGCTAGGCTAATCTGGCTATATTCCTATCTATCTCTAAGAGAAATACTAAGATCTAAGATCCTACTTACAGAGCAAAGCAAGTGCTGGTGAGCTGATGTGTTCAGGTTCAGAACAAAATACAAAATACCATTCTTACTTTCTGAGATAGCCCTTAAATTGATAATATTACTGCTGAGTCATTTCAGATTACGTCATTCTTGACACTTCTGCTGAAGTTTCCCAGGCTCACAGAATTCAAAATGTTAACATTTCTTTTTGATCTATACCTGCCAGGAAGCCACAGCAATAAAAGACACTTTACATGTGAAATCTATTAATTATCTATGTCTTAGGGCAATAGAAAGAATTTTCTGGCCCAGACAGACTGTCTCTGAGCTTGAGATCATACATAGTTGTAAATTCTTTACTTATCAGCTTTCTTCTAGCAGGGTGCATTGTGGTTACATTTTTGAAGCTCAACACATAACACAGTTTTCTTTACATTTGTGAAATAAGCCTCTGGAGATCATATTAATATTTACAATGACATAGAATTATTCACAAGATTCTATCTAGCTGGGCTTGCAGCCCTTCAGTTTATCACAACCTTTGTTAGGCAAAGTATGAAGTATGAGGAAGGAGGAATGGAAAGCATGAGAAATTTAAAGGAAGAAATAGCTGAGAGTATAGAAGGTATTTTTTTTCATCCAGGATTTATTGAAGTGTAAAGACATCTATGCTGTGTACAGGAAATATATATATATTTTTAAAAACTCATCATGTCCAGCATACAAATGTATACAAATAAATTGACATTCAACCAGTTCTTCGTGTACCCAAATATGACAAAGCATTTAATGAAACTGGAAATATTGACAAAAACTCATAATCCTTTCTATTTAAACCTTTATGTGATCATGCACTGAATCTATGAAAGGTAATCAAAAATAATATATTCCATTCTTTATGTAAGTATTTTAACCTTTGTTACACAAACATAATGAGAAAGCAGTTACCATTATTAACGAACTCCAAGCTGAGAGAGACAAACAATATCCCTCTATCAGAATAGCAAGTAATCAAAAATGTATGCCCAGACGATACAACAAGGAAACATAAGCACTCAGTGAACTGTTTTAATAACATTATTCCAATCTGGCCAAAGCTTTTCACAGTTGCATATCATATGTAAGTAATCTGCATAAAAAACACATTTCCAACATGTTCCATCCCCTTTCTAAAACTTTCGTCTGAAGAACAAAGGGGAATTTTGCTGTAAATGTAAGCACTTAAAGTATGTGAACCTCATCATATGGGAGAGTTCTCTGTGTTTAAATAACTGTGTTACATATAACCACTAATACTTTGAACACATTCCTACCATTTACTGTGTAACAAACAAAGTGATGATGATGCCAAGGAAATATTAAAGTGTTACTATAAAAACTTTAGCCTTACCTTAAAGTCCGATTGGAATAGTATCCCTTTCATGTCCAAATTGCAAGAACTCATCAAAAGAAGCTATAGTCAATATGAACAATAAAGGGGAAAAGTGGCACCCCTTTATAGGGCCAATCCTTCTATCTATAGAAAGAGACAGTACTTCATTTGTATAAATACTATCTGTAGCCCCTGAGAACAACATTTAGCTTCTCTTGATAAATGAGTATGGCCAGCCAATTCTAGTCAATAAAGCCCAAATAAAATTCTAGTCAATGCTATTAAAGTTTTCTTGGAAATCAGTAAACAGCGCACAAGATAGGTTACCATACAGTTAGTGCTGATTTTCTATATTTAACCACTATTTTACAAGACCAGGGCTCCCAGCTTTCCCCCTTGACAAACCCCCTGATAATTCGTAGGGATCTGATTTAAGTTGATTATGCCCCACTACTTATTTGGAATATTGGCATAACATTTCACCTCCAACTGCATTAATAAAATAGGGGAATAATTAGCAGCAAGATTTATAACAACCATTTTCTCAGGATCATATACACCCAATATTATCAGAGCTTTAATATATGTTTGATACTACATAGCAAGAACTCTAGTGGAAGGAAAATAAACCCTTGGCCCAGAAGAAGGACATGTATCTATTTTCACTTGTGAGGATTTTTTTGTAACTCATTTGCCTTACATCTAGACTTAATTGAATTGATTGGGGCTTATAAAATTTTGCTTTTGCACACTGAGAATGTTTATACAGCCCCTCTAACCTCTTAACTTTCTCTACCAATCCTTGCCATAACTGCTCTTCTAAACTGGTTTGAGCCTTACATGGCCTGCAATGCTTTCTCAAAGCAGATCCCTTTCTCCACTGTATTCTCACTATTTCCAGCACCTACTTGCCAACAACTGCTTAACCATTATCGAATGAGTCTGCACTTATTAGGGACTTCCAGCCAGAGAGGATCAAATTAGCATACATTCTCAGGCATCTTACATTTTCTTATCTATATTTCCATTAAATCAGTACTTGGTCAGAAAGAGCCACCATCCTAGATTGGGCCCCTAGTACTTTTGAAGAATGCTTCATAGGAATTAATATATGGATGATTCTACCAGTTGAAGCATTACCGGGCCATAGGTAAAATCCAGGAAATCAGGATATAATACTTGCCATGCCTCTTCTATGTCCAGAGACTACATGGCAATGTGAAGGCTTGGGACTTATATGGATATCTATCAACCATCTTGTAGAGCCTATCACTCTAAGGATCCAAGATTGCATTAAAATTACCCCATAATAATTATAATATTCTCTGACATTGGTAAATTTGCAGCCATTCACACATAGAATGCCATGCCATATCCTAGTTCTCATTTGGGCCATAAAATAACTGCCTACTACCAGTTCACCAGGACTCATGTCCATTACAGCTAACACCCATCTGCTCTCATTGTCTTATAAATCTTAGATCTCCTTCCTAAAGAAGAGTGGGTCAAAATACCAACTCATCTTTTGGATGATTGGGCAAAACTATAGAAGACCTTCCCTTGTCACCACTTCTTAAAATAAGGTGTGACATCCCCACTCTGTGGCACTAATCAAAGAGCCTGGCTTCTCACCAATGACACTGGAGAGGGAAATTCAGTTGGAATTCAAATAGATACACTCAGTATTTCTAGATGCGGGCATCTCTGCATCAAGCACAATTTCCCTTAAGAAGACATAGGGAGCAAACTCAGTCCAGAGTCTGGATTTCTCTGTCTCCCTCCAGGACCCGATAAGACTCCTCACTGGTACAGCTATAGGGTTGAGACCTCAGCTGATGCTTCATGTCCCTGATTCAAGTAGCTGGCACACACACACACACACACACACACACACACACACACACACACACACACACACACACACACTCTTTGAGATTTGATTTTCACACACACACACACACACACACACACACACACACACACACACACACACACACACACACACACACACACACACACATGCACGCACCTGGGAAAGGCTAGCACAGATTTACTAACTATGTCCACTTCTGCCCAGACTATGAGGTAGTAAACCTGTCACCAGATGCCTCAAAGCCAGCTACTCTAAGGCTCTTGCAATGGTACCCAATTATACTGAGTGAAATAAATATTAATACAACTGGTAATGTTGACCAAACAGCCAGGCTTCAAGAGTGGTATCAGTGTCACCAACAGATATAAGTACTCTCAAAGGTTAAAACATTCTCTAAAGGACTAGCCATGATGAAAAGTTTAAATATATTTAACAATAAATAATAAAAGAACATGAAAATAGAAAATATTTATTTACAGTAAAATCCAGAGTTTTAACCACAGGACATATTAAAAATAACACAGCTGGAAACATTCACACAGTTACAGAAAAACATACTTAACTATTGTCACTATATTTTCCTGACTGATCTAGAGAATTATTGTTCCTACTTATTTAATAGAGCAAGGCAAGATGAAGTAGGTAAAAAATCCTTCTATGTCAGATTCCAAGAAATGGACTTCCCTTAGACTTCAGTCTCACCTAGTATTAAACATTATTTTAGTGATAGATTCCAGAATGACATCACATACATCTGGTCACCTCTCTTCTGGTTCCTATGCATCCCCCCATTGCTAGAAAATAACAGGATTTAACACCTATGTGTCAATAATACCACACAAACAGAGCCTTTCTAAGATCTGCTGCAGCTGCTGGAAGTCATAAAACCACAAAACACAGCCACACTTCCTACAGGAGCTAATAAACCACGTTTCCTATAGACACTGCATCCCTGGCTTTATTCATAACTGTGAGATAACATATTTATGGCCTATTCCCAGTAATTTAATTTTCTTACTATTTCTCAAAGTCAGGGGGATTAAGATTAACCTCTTCTCTTCAAGTATGCTCTGTTACAATGTATACATTTTAACAGTTACAATAATGCATGTATATGTCTTTTCTGCACAGCAGAGCACACTGTTGATAGAGTTTTTTAACAAAATCAGCTTTAAAATATATTTTTCAACACAAACATCTGTACAAATCAGTTTGATGTACAAATGACATACAATTCTTTACAAAATTCCAGCTATCTGTGCTGGCATTTGTTATACATCCACTGCCCTACTTCTGCTGGCATAGCTGGCAATACCTCACATCATCACAAGGGTATACAGGATTTCAATTTCATATAATGCAGAAAAGCTAAGGTTTTTGCGTTATCTCTTTAACCAAGATGCTACTGCTTTCCCTTTAGCTACACAATTAATACCCTTGAAGGTTGCCATTCTCATCAGTCTAGAACATTCTTGTATTGGCAGCCTCCATTTAATGCTACTCTCACCTAACTGGCTATCCATAGGCCTCTTTCAAGTAATACAATGCTGACCCTACAAAAAAAAAGAAAGCAAAAAGATTCCTCCTCAAAAATACTCTTACAACCCTGAGTAACCACTTTCTGCTGAACTAAACTCTATCTAGCTAACTCTAAAACCAGGAACAAGACATGCAGTGGGATAGATATAAGTCCCTCCTAAGAAACAGCAACAGCCAAGAAGATAAATGCCTAATGGATGAACCCCAAAGGAAAATTCCTAAAAGACAGAGTACAAGATTAGCTCCTACCCTGTACTGTACCTTTGAGAAATTAAACTATAACTCTGGTTTTCAACATCCATTGTGCTTACCCATATGCATTGAATTATTATTCTTTAATCACAGGAAAAAAATGTAATAGAACCCATCGCCAAACATGCATTGCTATACCTGTAACATTTTACATTGCCTGGTATACTACATTTAACTTACTTGTAGTGTTATCGTGTTCATGCTGCAAAATTAAAAACAAAGGAAAAAAACAATAAAAACTGTTATTAATGATTTTACATTAAACATACATTATAAACAAAGTTTCATGTTAGTGATCTAGTCTCAGTTCCATCACGCACATAAATCACACAATAATAGAACCCACATTAAAAACTATAGTTGTCCAGTCTGTCACGTCCATGTGAGACTGAAAAGGTGCATCCCAAACTGATCATATGCCACAAATACTACTAGTTCTCCTACTACTACTATTACTACTACTAGTACTAATAATAACAGTAGTTTCTTGTTCTTTTGAAGCAGTCTAATGATTAGTTAACAACCAGGGCTCCTCAATTTTCTTAATGTCCTCCTCTGTCAAGACCACAATACCACCCCGTTTGATATGGTTCTTGACAATGACATTCCAGATATCCCAGAAGAGTTGTCCGAGAAATTCTGACCCTGTAATATCATGTACCACACACCTCTCTGATTAACTGGATTCAAAACATGAAATTGGGTCAGTTTACCTTTCTTCTTCAGTGGAACTTTAGAAGACATACAAGAATTGGATCTGTCTTTTTTCTTATTCTCTCTGTCTCTCTCCAGGCACTTTCACCACTTCCGCAAAGGATCTCTTATTGTTCATATCCCAGTCAAACAAAAAAGCATCCACATTAGTTGGAGCTTGGAAACAAAAATGTGTCTGTTTAACCAACAATAATGTTGAAAAATAAGGTGACATCTGTCTTTCTGTAGGCAGGTTCAGGGATGTAACAAGGGCTCTTAGATCTCTACATCCTGACAAATAAGATTAAGACCAGATAGTGGTCCACATGGGGGTGACACCCTACCCAGGATGAGATTAAGAAGGATATGACAGAGCTTGCTATGCATATGTCTGAACCAGGAAAACCACAGGTCTTGAGTGGTATTTTGCCATCACTCGGCAAGATGCCGTTATTCAAAGATAAGATAATTGGCTTTAATAATTGGCTATGTAGCTGGTGTCATTCTAGGGGGATCCAGTATGTGTCAGCTTGGGATGAGATGGCTGACAAATCTTCTTGGTTTACCAAGGATGGTCTGCATCTCACTTATCAAGGATTTTGCATCCTGGCTATAGCCTTTGCTGTCCCCATAATGCCCTTTTTAGTCAGAATCCATCTGATGGATATTCCAAACTAGTAAATTCTTATTTGGATTACATTAATGTGCCTCTTCTCAGTGCCAGGAATCTTAACAAATAATGATCAAACGTGAGGCTTTCCTGCAACTTGAACACATTCATACATTTGGAGTTACAGAAACATGGTTTCAGAGCAATGATAGCACTCCCTCTGTTCATGGGTATAATGCCTATACCTCTTCAGACCCAGTGGAAATTGTGGGAGAGTAACACTGCTTGTCAAGAATATCATCACCTCATGATATATTCCTTGGAACACCACATGTGAACCCCTAAAAGTCCATATTCCCCTAAGCAAGACTAATTTCTACTTCATAGCTATCTATAGAACATATTCTATGTGTCCCTTCTGAGCATGAGAGCTATCTTAATGTATTAGATGAAATTCCTATTAAACCCAAGACATTTTTACTACAGGCCTTCAACTATAAATCAATAAAATGGCGGACATACACTGCCGGTGGTCTGCATGCCCATTGTTTCCTTGACATTATAAACGCTAACTCTTTTTTATAAATAGTTAACCATCTTACTACGGGGACCAGGGCAAAATATCCTGGATCTAGTCATCACAAATATGGACACTTTTTGCACAACTCCATATGTATCCATATGTATGTATGTATGCAACATATCTTGTTAAATCAGACCACCATTTAGTGAGCTTTTCCTTTAAAACTGATTGTACTTCTGCTGTAAATAACTCTTCTCAAAAGCAAACATTCTTTAGCTAATGGGTGATGTAAACAAATTCTACTGTTATCTATGTGTTTGACTTCTCCTCTTACTTAACATAATTGTATTGATAAGGCAGTCCTCATCTACAACAAATATAATGAGTAGTTTAAAAAACAAACCCTTGTGTTGGAATACCCATATAAATAAATTATATAACAAGAGAGAGAAACTGCTTAATGCTTATAAGAGGTCGTATTCTGCCTATCTTAAGAACACACTTAAGCAAACTAAGCAAAGAGCTTAAGGGAAACATTGAGGACCTCAAAGCTGAAAATGAACTTAAAATAGCCTCTAAAACCAAAAATAACTACAAATGTTTCTTTAACAATGTCAAGAAGTTAAACACTAACACCCAACAGTGTTTGGAGTCAGTCTGCAATAATATTGCACTCTCTGACTCAAAGAAAATAGCTAATATCCTAGCTAACAAATTTATTGCAAATTTTGTTCTACCCACAGTTATAGCTATCCCACAGGATCCATGATCCCACCCACAGTAAATAATATGGAACAAGTTCTCTGAGCCCCTTCAGAAACTAAGAATACTTCATCCATGGAGTCCGTACAAGAGATTCAACACTCTACAAGCTCTCCTCACCCAATAGAATGGTGATGTCTGTGCAGTTAGTGAAATATAGTTTAAAACCATAGAGAGCTCACTGACAATTTAAGGTTATAATATGCATTCGACACATTTAGAACAGCTACTACACAGACAGGGACTAAAGGTGGCCGTGTCTCGATTTACATCAAAAATAAATATACTTCAAGGATGGTCAAACAAGACAATGCACTTGAGCTTCTCCACATTCAAATCACTGTAGGCAAAATCACACACCACTTCCTTGTAAGCAATAGGTCTCCCTCTATGACCCAGGAAACCCATAGAATGTATTTAAGCTGATTAGAAACACTCACGATCCAAACACAATACAATATTTAAGGGTTGACATTAATTGCTGCACTATTAACTGTGAATCATATATGATACCAAATATGCAGACACAGAGATTCTGGAATTTGATAAAGACAACCTCCCTGGACCAGATTGTCAATACGCTGACCAGAGGAGCAACCATACTGAATCTGGTCCTCACTAGTATGGGAGAGTGCTTCACATTCTTCTGTGTAGTGTCTTCTCTGGTAAGGTCAGACCACAAAACTGTCACGTTTGAAGTAAAAATAAAACCTGGTACCGCAGCTAACCCTGGAATGTTCAGGAACTACTCTAAGGCTAATTTCTAACTTTGATAACCTGGCAAAATTTCAAGCCCCCTTAAAACCTGAGAAAATTGCTACCTATGTAGAACTGTTCACAAAAACTCTATTTAAGCATGTTAATAACTGCATAGAGGCAGCTGTTCCCACCAGGAATAAGTACAGAATTAACTGAAAAACAAGCCACCTATGATATTTGGTTCGATGGCAAGGGTTTCCAATAAGTTTAAATAAATGTTATGGGTTTCCTGGGTCATAGAGGGGGACCTATAGCTTTCAAGAATGGTATTGGATTTTGCCAATGGTGATCTGAACATGGAGAAGCTCAAGTGCTTTCTTCTGTTTGACCAGCCTTTAAGTATACTTATTTATTTAACATTTGTTGACCAGGAAAGTCTGACTAGTTTCCACAGAGCCTGTTTTCAGTGGAGGCCTGGAGAAAAATGCTCCAGATGCATGTCTTTGGAATGCGGGGAAACCGGAGGAAACCCACACGAACACAGGGAGAACATGCGAACTCCACACAGAAGGCAATCCAGCCGAGAATCGAACCGGAGAACCTCTTGCTGTGAGGCGACAACATCAACCGCTGCACCACTGTGCCACTCTGATTTTTGATGTAAATCAAGACACCTCCACCTTTTGTCCCCATCTATGTAGTAGTTGGTCTAAATGTGTGGAAGGCATTATAGCCTTGCACTGCCAGTGTGCTCTCCATGGCATATCTCAACGACTGCACAGATATCAGCATTCTCTGGGGTGAGGTAACATTGAGCAGTGACACCTTTAGATTTTCTTGGTTTTGATTTGCTATGTCAGAAGTATTTTCAGTTTAGGATTGCCTAAAAAGGCACGATGGGATAGAACAATGTTTTAGCTAATATTTGAAAGCCTAGAGGTGAGAGGTACAAACAAACCCTGGCAAAGCAGAGCAGACTGTTGACCATCTCCTTCCATGTAGCCAGACATTGCACACCCTTAGAATGACACCAGAAACTAAGCTAATTATTAAAGTCTGTCATCTTTTGTTCATATTGTGGTATCATTTTTGGAAAAGGTAAAATGTTGCTCAGTGCTATGAACATACCAGCCTGGGACACATATTCTGAGAGCTCTATGATGCCTCGCTCTTCATATAGACTAGGCAGGTATGTCTCAGGTCATTTATACCCACGTGGTCTATGAATGAGTCATACTGGTAGTTGTAGCCCAATGACCTGAGTGAGTGCGTAATGTGTTGAATCCTGTTCCCTGATCTGGGTTGCTGAGGGTGTTATGTGTACTTCATCTAGGGGGTATTTAGGGTTTAGGAAGGTTACATTTAAGTCCCTCAGCATATGTGGGTCTGTGTCTGCTTTGAATTGTGTATGATGGGGTGCAGCGTGTGTACTACTGACAACCTTATGGTCATTGAGAGTGCTTTTATATGAGAGCTTTGCCTCCAGTGACTTTGTGTGAATACATCTTTCTCATCACCTTAGGATGTTCATATCCACTAAGCTGGTAATGGAAACAGTAGGAAAAGTTCATATCCATGGCAACAGACTCTTTTTTAATGATTAGACAGTTGGAGTGAGAATATAAAGTAATGTCAGGAGTATCCAGTTTGCAACTCTGGGGGCAGTGCTTGTGACTGCAAGATAGATGTCCCATATGCAAGTAGGTATTTATGAAATGTGAACGGTGCTTTTACAGGAAAAATGTCATTTCAATGTAAGAATGTCTATACAAAGCACTGCCAAACATTTGAGGGGAAACGAACAGGTAGACCCCTTTGATTTATGGATGAAGTATGTAGGCAGATATTCTGAAGTTAGAAGCAAATCAAGCAGTACTTACTGAAAAGAAAGAATTAGTGCATCAAGAATGATGCAAAGAGGGGAGGCACATGAATGGCTACTGCCTGGCTGCTATTAGTGTTGGTCTCACCACAGCTTCACTCTGTTGGGATACAATGCTCCTTTGTTTCTTCTCTCATCAGAAGCAAAATGTTAGCACTGATCTCAAGATGAGAAGAAGTCTGCAACTTATTTGGTGATCCACATTCTTGTCCCAGATGATGCAAGGGTCTGTAGTCTTGCTTTAGCCTTTTCATGGTAGATGTGTTGAAAAGCAACTAGACCAATCAGGAAGGTCAAGCATAGACAGTCACTGCCCAACCAAAAACAGTCAGGAATTAATGCACTCTGCTCCTTCTCTGAACAGGAGCAAAATGTAAGCACAGATTTTAAGCTGACACCTATAACCCAGTTCATAGGTTAGTACTAGGTTAGCTGCCCTTGTGAGGTATTGTAAGCCTAGCCAATTATCCCTTGTGAGACTCAAACCCTGTACCTTGTGTTTGTAAGGCAAACACCTTAACCATTAGGTCACCCTCCCAACCCCTTATTAAATAAAAAGTGTCCCTATTTTGGGACCTTTGTCCCCCAATTATTGGTTCATTAGGTACATTATTATTGGCACATTAGTTATTAGGCTTTCTGGTGATCAGTAGTGGTCTCCAGGAAATAATATCTCTATGCTCCTTTTCTTGCCAATAACAAGACTGAAGCTCTAATTCCAAGATGACTAGTGAGAGGCAGAATATAGGCTCTCCAATAACTGGTGTCCTTAAATCAGATGTTCTAGATTTTAAAGGTAAGATGGAAAATGGGTTAATATACTAAGAGCTGCAGTGTGCACTAAGCAGTTAGATAAGAAAGAGGGGGCAACTTAAGATTTAGCTATCTAAGTGGAGAGCCACTAACTGTAAAAGAGAAAGACAGACCGGAAGGAGGTGGACACTTTTGCATTCTGGCTCTGTATAATATGGTGGGATGGCCAATAAATTTAAATAGCTGAAGGGGAGTGATTACACAGAAAGATAACTTTGTGCTGTCTCACAATAGCCAATGAAAGAGGAGAGGGAAAGAGAAAGACAGGTGAGTTTAAAAGCATGACAACACAAGGGAGCGAGAGTGAGAAAAATAATTTTAATTATTTATTTACATTTGTTTACCAGGTAGTGCCAGACCTGGCTAGAAGACCATTTTCAGTGGAGACCCAGGGAGAAAAGCTCCAAAAATAGAAAAAAAATACAGAAAATAGTACCATGGAAAATATATAGCAATATAAAACAATAAGAATAAAAGTATATCAAACATAGGAAAATGAAATTAGAGCATGTAAAGTACAGATATATTAAAATTAATTTCTGGTGACTCAGAAAACAGACACAGTTGTGGTCTTTTTCCATGTTTAAATATGCAATTAAAATCAGAATATAAGTATAACACAGTGCAAAGAAAATAAATCACAATAGACAGAATCGAAGAAGGCAATACTGCAATAAAAAAATACAAGAAAGCAAAAACAAACTAACCTTTCCCTCATAGCAAAGCAAACCACCATATAATCCAACATTTTGGCCATTGGATGGGAAACAGGAAATTCTAGCCTAGTTTGGCATGTATGTCTCAAATGAACACAGCCAACCTGTAAACGGTTCATTTCCCAGGTATCTCCTTGCAAATGGTTCATCTCCCAAGTCCCTGCTTATACTTACCAAGGATACCAGAACTCATCAGAGATTTGGGATGCATGAATAAACTTAAAAAAGCATTCATTGTTAGCCTTCTATACACCTATGGATATATGAACCTGACAACATACCAGATTACCCGATTATCAGTGCCAGATATGGCCTTTCTGAAACCCTACTTAACCTCTTTAATCTAAGCCTCTCCACTAATTAGAGTCCTGAAGTCTGGAAAACAGCCATTTTAATGCCGTTACACAAGGGTGGCCCAACTTTGCACCCTGGTAACTATAGACTTATTAGTCTCACTAGCTTTATTTGCAAAGCTATTGGGCACATTATTTCAGACTTCATTCATCTGGACTTTGAAAATCTCTTAAACCTGGACCCTCATCAATTTAGCTTTATCAGAGAAAGGTCCTGCCTCTTTAACCTCATTAATTTGTTTGAAAAAATAACTGAAGCAATGGATTGTGGATAGTGGTGATGCAGTGCATACAGCATATCTAGACCTGGCCAAGGCCTTTGACATTATTCCTCACACAGGCATTATTAATAGACTTGTATATGTGAATATAAATCCTTATATTATCCGATGGATAGCTAACTAGTTGCCGGACAGGAACCCATGTGGTTAGAGTAGCAGGTGCCACCTCTGAAACCAAAAATGTTACCAGTGGTGTACCACAGGGATCAGTTTTGGGCCCTCTTCTATTTGACATATATTTCTCAGACCTTCAGACCAGCACTTCTGGCCTAAGGTTAACTAAGTTTGCAGATGACTGTAAACTGGGTGTCAGTATTTGATCTTCAAATGACTCACAATTGCGCCAACAAATTGTAAACAATGTTAATAATTGGTACAAGGACAATGACCTCAAGTTAAATATAAAAAATGTAGCATAGTTTATTTTGGTAAACAAAACAGTTTCATTTACAGTATAGGAGATGCATCTCTTCAGTCAGACACTGTTGTAAAGGATCTGGATATTCTTGTTGATAATTTCTTATCATTTGACCATCATGTCTCCACTGTAGTTTGTAAAGCCTTTTATCTGGCCCATCTAATTTCCAAAGGGTTTTCTATTAGATCAAATAAGTCTTATTTTACCTTGTGGCCTCAAAAGTCTTAGTTATCAGGAGAGAATGGCAGCCCTTTCTCTGTATTCGGTCTCTTATAGACTTCTTCATGGAGATCTATGTCTAGTCTTTCATACCATGCAAGAACCAACCCTATTTAATCTCTTATACCTTAGCAGAACTAATGGTACACTGGTTAACTGAACTAAACCACATCAATAGATTTATATCTCAACATATTCCTCACCTCTGGAACAAAGTTCCACTACATGTCAAGCAGTGTAGAGCCCTTGCCACCTTCATGGTAAACCTGGATAATTAGATGGGCAGCCTCAAATTCTCTCCTGGTCTGTCTTGTCCTCCTTGAACATCTATATTATGAATTTGCTGAACTGCATCTACATCAAAAATGCAGTTCAGTGAATTTGCTCTTGTGCAGCCCCCCCACACCCCTCGCTAATTATATAGACCAACTCCGAGATCGCACTACATTTTTGAAGCTCAACACATAACACAGTTTTCTTTACATTTGTGAAACAAGCCTGTGGATCATATTAATATGTACAATGACATAGAATTATTCACAAGATTCTATCTAGCTGGGCTTGCAGCCCCTCAGTTTATCACAACCTTTGTTAGGCAAAGTATGAAGTATGAGGAAGGAGGAATGGAAAGCATGAGAAATTTAAAGGAAGAAATAGCTGAGAGTATAGAAGGTACTTTTTTTCATCCAGGATTTATTGAAGTGTAAAAAATCTTTGCTGTGTACAGGAAACATATATATATTTTTTTAAAAACTCATGTCCAGCATTTAAATGTATACAAATAAATTGGCACTCAACCAGTTCCTTGTGTACCCAAATATGACAAAGCATTGAATGAAACTGGAAATATTGACAAAAACTCATAATCCTTTCTATTTAAACCTTTATGTGATCATGCACTGAATCTATGAAAGGTAATCAAAAATAATATATTCCATTCTTTATGTAAGTATTTTAACCTTTGTAACACAAACATAATGTGAAAGCAGTCACCATTATTAATGAACTCCTAGCTGAGAGAGACAAACAGTATCCCTGCGTCAGAATAGCTAGTAATCAAAAATGTATGCCCAGACGATACAACAAGGAAACCTAAGCACTCAGTGAACTGTTTTAATAACATTATTACAATCTGGCCAAAGCTTTTCACAGTTGCGTATCATATGTAAGCTACCTGCATAAAAAACACATTTCCAACATGTTCCATCCCCTTTCTAAAACTTTCATCTGAAGAACAAAGGGGAATTTTGCTGTAAATGTAAGCACTTAAAGTATGTGAACCTCATCATATGGGAGAGTCCTCTGTGTTTAAATAACTTTGTTACATATAACCACTAATACTTTGAACACATTCCTACCATTTACTGTGTAACAAACAAAGTGATGATGATGATGCCAAGGAAATATTAAAGTGTTACTATAAAAACTTTAGCCTTACCTTAAAGTCCGATTGGAATAGTATCCGTTTCATGTCCAAATTGCAAGAACTCATCAAAAGAGGCTATAGTCAATATGAACAATAAAGGGGGGAAGTGGCACCCCTTTACAGGGCCAATCCTTCTATCTATAGAAGGAGACAGTACTTCATTTGTATAAATACTATATGTAGCTCCTGAGAACAACATTTGGCTTCTCTTAATAAATGAGTATGGCCAGCCAATTCTAGTCAATAAAGCCCAAATAAAATTTTAGTCAATGCTATTAAAGTTTTCTTGGAAATCAGTAAACAGAGCACAAGATAGGTTACCATACCGTTAGTGCTGATTTTGTATATTTAACCACTATCTTACAAGACCAGGGCTCCCAGCTCTCCCCTTGATAAACCCCCTGATAATTCTTAGGGATCTGATTTAAGATGATTATGCCCCACTACTTATTTGGAATATTGGCATAACATTTCACCTCCAACTACATTAATAAAATAGGGGAATAATTAGCAGCAAAATATCTGTCTTTGCCAGTTGTTGACAAGACTATATCTTTAGCCTCATTAGAGTCTTCCAGGAATCTCCTTGTCCTTTCAGCAAATATAAAATATTCCTCATAAAATTCAGGGGAAAGACCATCTAAGCCCAGTGTTTTGCTTACAGTGAGGTTCCAGACTGCTCCCAGAATTTCTACCGGTGATATTTCTTCATTTAGTTTCATTCTATTACTGGGAGTAAGTGTCATAATAGGAATTTTATATAAAAAAATTGGCAATCTTTTAATGGGACCAGGGTATGTAAGGAATGTTTTCTCTTACTATCCTTAAAAACACATTGTTAATGCCTTGAAGATTTATAACAACCATTTTCTCAGGATCATATACACCCAATATTATCAGAGCTTTAATATATGTTTGATACTACATAGCAAGAACTCTAGTGGAAGGAAAATAAACCATTGGCCCTGAAGAAGGACATGTATATATTTTCACTTGTGAGGATTTTTTTGTAACTCATTTGTCTTACATCTAGACTTAATTGAATTGATTGGGGGCCGGGGCATATAAAATTTTGCTTTTGCACACTGAGAATGTTTATACACCCCCTCTAACCTCTTAACTTTCTCTACCAATCCTTGCCATAACTGCTCTTCTAAACTGGTTTGAGCCTTACATGGCCTGCAATGCTTTCTCAAAGCAGATCCCTTTCTCCACTGTATTCTCACTATTTCCAGCACCCACTTGCCAACAACTGCTTATCCATTATCAAATGAGTCTGAACTTATTAGGGACTTCCAGCCAGAGAGGATCAAATTAGCATACATTGTCAGGCATCTTTCATTTTCTTATCTATATTTCCATTAAATCAACACTTGGTCAGAAAGAGCCACCATCCTAGACTGGGCCTCTAGTACTTTTGAAGAAAGTTTTATAGGAATTAATATATGGATGATCCTACCAGTTGAACCATTACCCGGGCTATAGGTAAAATCCAGGAAATCAGGATATAATACTTGCCATGCCTCTTCTATGTCCAGAGACTACATGGCAGTGTGAAGGCTTGGGATTTATATGGATATCTATCAACCATCTTGTAGAGCCTATCACTCTAAGGATCCAAGATAGTATTAAAATTACCCCATAATAATTATAATATTCTCTGACATTGGTAAATTTGCAGCCGTTCACACATAGAATGCCATGCCATATCCTAGTTCTCATTTGGGCCGTAAAATAACTGTCTACTACCAGTTCACCAGGACTTATGTCCATTACAGCTAACACCCATCTGCTCTCATTGTCTTATAAATCTTAGATCTCCTTCCTAAAGAAGAGTGGGTCAAAATAGCAACTTGTCTTTTGGATGATTGGGCAAAACTATAGAAGACCTTCCCTTGTCACCACTTCTTAAAATAAGGTGTGACAGTCCCACTCTGGGGCACTAATCAAAGAGCCTGACTTCTCACCAATGACACTGGAGAGGGAAATTCAGTTGGAATTCAAATAGATACACTCAGTATTTCTAGATGCAGGCCTCTCTGCATCAAGCACAATTTCCCTTAAGAACACATAGGGAACAAACTCAGTCCAGAGTCTGGATTTCTCTGTCTCCCTCCAGGAACCGATAAGATTCCTCAATGGGAGACCTCAGCTGAGTGTCCAAGCAAGTCCTCCAGTACCCTCTCTGTGAAACCAGTGCTTCATGTCCCTGATTCAAGTAGCTGGCGCACACACACACACACACACACACACACACACACACACACACACACACACACACACACACACACACACACACACACTCTTTGAGATTTGATTTTCACATACACACACACACACACACACACACACACACACACACACACACACACACACACACACACATATGCATGCACCTGGGAAAGGCTAGCACAGATTTACTAACTATGTCCACTTCTGCCCAGACTATAAGGTAGTAAACCTGTCACCAGATGCCTCAAAGCCAGCTACTCTAAGGCTCTTGCAATGGTACCCAATTATACTGAGTGAAATAAATATTAATACAAATGGTAATGTTGACCAAACAGCCAGGCTTCAAGAGTGGCAGCAGTGTCACCAATAGATATAAGTACTCTCAAAGGTTAAAACATTCTCTAAAGGACTAGCCAAGATGAAAAGTTTAAATATATTTAATAATAAATAATAAAAAAACATGAAAATACAAAATATTTATTTACAGTAAAATCCAGAGTTTTAACCACAGGAAATATTAAAAATAACACAGCTGGAAACATTCACACAGTTACAGAAAAAAATACTTAACTATTGTCACTATATTTTCCTGACTGATCTAAAGAATTATTGTTCCTACTTATTTAATAGAGCAAGGCAAGATGAAGTAGGTAAGAAATCCTTCTATGTCAGATTCCAAGAAATGGACTGCCCTTAGACTTCAGTCTCACCTAGTATTAAACATTATTTTAGTGATGGATTCCAGAATGACATCACATACATCTGGTCACCTCTCTTCTGGTTCCTATGCAACCCCCCATTGCTAGAAAATAACAGGATTTAACACCTATGTGTCAATAATACCACACAAACAGAGCCTTGCTAAGATCTGCTGCAGCTCCTGGAAGTCATAAAACCACAAAACACAGCCACACTTCCTACAGGAGCTAATAAACCATATTTCCTATAGACACTGCATCCCTGGCTTTATTCAAAACTGTGAGATAACATATTTATGGCCTATTCCCAGTAATTTAATTTTCTTACTATTTCTCAAAGTCAGGGGGATTAAGATTAACCTCTTCTCTTCAAGTATCCTCTGTTACAATGTATACATTTTAACAGTTACAATAATGCATGTATATGTCTTTTCTGCACAGCAGAGCACACTGTTGATAGATTTTTTTAACAAAATCAGCTTTAAAATATATTTTTCAACACAAACATCTGTACAAATCAGTTTGATGTACAAATGACATACAATTCTTTACAAAATTCCAGCTATCTGTGCTGGCATTTGTTACACATCCACTGCCCTACTTCTGCTGGCATAGCTGGCAATACCTCACATCATCACACAGGGTATACAGGATTTCAATTTCATATAATGCAGAAAAGCTAAGGTTTTTGCGTTATCTCTTTAACCAAGATGCTACTGCTTTCCCTTTAGCTACACAATTAATACCCTTGATGGTTGCCATTCTCACCGGTCTAGAACATTCTTGTATTGGCAGCCTCCATTTAATGCTACTCTCACCTAACTGGCTATCCATAGGCCTCTTTCAAGTAATACAATACTGACCCTACAAAAAAAAAAAGAAAGCAAAAAGATTCCTCCTCAAAAATACTCTTACAAGCCTGAGTAACCACTTTCTGCTGAACTAAACTCTATCTAGCTAACTATAAAACCAGGAACAAGACATGCAGTGGGATAGATATAAGTCCCTCCTAAGAAACAGCAACAGCCAAGAAGATAAATGCCTAATGGATGAACCCCAAAGGAAAATTCCTAAAAGACAGAGTACAAGATTAGCTCCTACCCTGCACTGTACCTTCGAGAAATTAAACTATAACTCTGGTTTTCAACATCCATTGTGCTTACCCATATGCATTGAATTATTATTCTTTAATCACAGGAAAAAAATGTAATAGAACCCATCGCCAAACATGCATTGCTATACCTGTAACATTTTACATTGCCTGGTATACTACATTTAACTTACTTGTAGTGTTATCGTGTTCATGCTGCAAAATTAAAAACAAAGGAAAAAAACAATAAAAACTGTTATTAATGATTTTCCATTAAACATACATTATAAACAAAGTTTCATGTTAGTGATCTAGTTTCAGTTCCATCACGCACATAAATCACACAATAATAGAACCCACATTAAAAACTATAGTTGTCCAGTCTGTCACGTCCATGTGAGACTGAAAAGGTGCATCCCAAACTGATCATATGCCACAAATACTACTAGTTCTCCTACTACTACTAATACTACTACTAGTACTAACAATAACAGTAGTTTATTGTTCTTTTGAAGCAGTCTAATGATTAGTTAACAACCAGGGCTCCTCGATTTTCTTAATGTCCTCCTCTGTCAAGACCACAATACAACCCTGTTTGATATGGTTCTTGACAATGACATTCCAGATATCCCAGAAGAGTTGTCTGAGAAATTCTGACCCTGTAATATCATGTACCACACACCTCTCTGATTAACTGGATTCAAAACATGAAATTGGGTCAGTTTACCTTCCTTCTTCAGTGGAACTTTAGAAGACATACAAGAACTGGATCTGTCTTTTTTCTTATTCTCTCTGTCTCTCTCCAGGCACTTTCACCACTTCAGCAAAGGATCTCTTATGGTTCATATCCCAGTCAAACAAAAAAGCATCCAGATTAGTTGGAGCTTGGAAACAAAAATGTGTCTGTTTAACCCACAATAATGTTGAAAAATAAGGTGACATCTGTCTTTCTGTAGGCAGGTTCAGGGATGTAACAAGGGCTCTTAGATCTCTACATCTTGACAAATAAGATTAAGACCAGATAGTGCTCCACATGGGGATGACACCCAACCCAGGATGAGATGCAAAAGGATATGACAGAGCCTGTTATGCATATGTCTGAACCAGGAAAACCACAGGTCTTGAGTGGTATTTTGCCATCACCTGGCAAGATGCCGTTATTCAAAGATAAGATAATTGGCTTTAATAATTGGCTATGTAGCTGGTGTCATTCTAGGGGGATCCAGTATGTGTCAGCTTAGGATGAGATGGCTGACAAATCTTCTTGGTTTACCAAGGATGGTCTGCATCTCACTTATCAAGGATTTTGCATCCTGGCTAAAGCCTTTGCTGTCCCCATAATGCCCTTTTTAGTTAGAATCCATCTGATGGATATTCCAAACTAGTAAAGTCTTATTTGGATTACATTAATGTGCCTCTTCTCAGTGCCAGGAATCTTAACAAATAATGATCAAACTTGAGGCTTTCATGCAACTTGAACACATTCATACAGTTGGAGTTACAGAAACATGGTTTCAGAGCAATGATAGCACTCCCTCTGTTCATGAGTATAATGCCTATCCCCTCTTCAGAACCACTGGAAATTGTGGGAGAGTAACACTGCTTGTCAAGGATATCATCACCTCATGATATATTCCTTGGAACACCACACGTGAACCCCTAAAAGTCCATATTCCCCTAAGCAAGACTAATTTCTACTTCATAGCTATCTATAGAACATATTCTATGTGTCCCTTCTGAGCATGAGAGCTATCTTAATGCATTAGCTGAAATTCCTATTAAACCCAAGACCTTTCTACTACAGGCCTTCAACTATGCATCAATAAAATGGATGACATACACTGCCAGTGGTCTGCATGCCCATTGTTTCCTTGACATTATAAACGCTAACTCTTTTTTATAAATAGTTAACCATCTTATTACGGGGACCGGGGCAAAATATCCTGGATCTAGTCATCACAAATATGGACACTTTTTGCACAACTCCATATGTATGTATGTATGTATGCAACATATCTTGTTAAATCAGATCACCATTTAGTGAGCTTTTCCTTTAAAACTGATTGTACTTCTGCTGTAAATAACTCTTCTCAAAAGCAAACATTCTTTAGCTAATGGATGATGTAAACAAATTCTACTGTTATCTATGTGTTTGACTTCTCCTCTTACTTAAAATAATTGTATTGATAAGGCAGTCCTTATCTACAACAAATATAATGAGTAGTTTAAAAAACAAACCCTTGTGTTGGAATACCCATATAAATAAATTATATAACAAGAGAGAGAAACTGCTTAATGCTTATAAGAGGTCGTATTCTGCCTATCTTAAGAACACACTTAAGCAAACTAAACAAAGAGCTTAAGGGAAACACTGCGGACCTCAAAGCTGAAAATAAACTTAAAATAGCCACTAAAACCAAAAATAACTACAAATGTTTCTTTAACAATGTCACAAATTTAAACACTAACACCCAACAGTGTTTGGAGTCAGTCTGCAATAATATTGCACTCTCTGACTCAAAGAAAATAGCTAATATCCTAGCTAACAAATTTATTGCAAATTTTGCTCTACCCACAGTTATAACTATCCCACAGGATCCATGATCCCACCCATAGTAACTAATATGGAACAAGTTCTCTGAGCCCCTTCAGAAACTAAGAATACTTCATCCATGGAGTCTGTACAAGAGATTCAACACTCTACAAGCTCTCCTCACCCAATAGAATGGTGATGTCTGTGCAGTTAGTGAAATATGGTTTAAAACCATGGAGAGCACACCAACAATTTAAGGCTATAATGCATTCCACACATTTAGAACAGCTACCACACAGGCAGGGACTAAAGGTGGCCATGTCTCGATTTACATCAAAAATAAATATACTTCAAGGCTGGTCAAACAAGACAATGCACTTGAGCTTCTCCACATTCAAATCACTGTAGGCAAAATCACATACCACTTCCTTGTAAGCAATAGGTCTCCCTCTATGACCCAGGAAACCCATAGCATTTATGTAAGATGATTAGAAACACTCACCATCCAAACTCAATGCAATATTTAAGGATGACATTAATTGCTGCACTATTAACTGTGAATTACATATGATACCAAATATGCAGACACAGAGATTCTGGAATTTGATAAAGACATCCTCCCTGGACCAGATTGTCAATATGCTGACCAGAGGAGCAACCATACTGAATCTGGTCCTCACTAGTATGGGAGAGTGCTTCACATCCTTCTGTGTAGTGTCTTCTCTGTTAAGGTCAGACCACAAAACTGTCACGTTTGAAGTAAAAATAAAACCTGGTACCGCAGCTAACCCTCGATGTTCAGGAACTACTCTAAGGCTAATTTCTAACTTTGATAACCTGGCAAAATTTCAAGCCCCCTTAAAACCTGAGAAAATTGATACCTATGTAGAACTGTTCACAAAAACTCTATTTAAGCATGTTAATAACTGCATAGAGGCAGCTGTTCCCACCAGGAATAAGTACAGAATTAACTCAAAAACAAGCCACCTATGGTATTTGGTTCGATGGTGAGGGTTTCCAATAAGTTTAAATAAATGTTATGGGTTTCCTGGGTCATAGAGGGGGACCTATAGCTTTCAAGAATGGTATTGGATTTTGTCTAAGGTGATTTGAACATGGAGTAGCTCAAGTGCTTTCTTCTGTTTGACCAGCCTTTAAGTATACTTATTTTTGATGTAAATCAAGACACCTATACCTTTTGTCCCCATCTATGTAGTAGTTGGTCTAAATGTGTGAAAGGCATTATAGCCTTGCACTGCCAGTGTGCTCTCCATGGCTTATCTCAGTGACTGCACAGATATCAGCATTCTCTGGGGTGAGGAGAGCTTGTAGGGAGTGGAGTTTTTGTAACATTGAGCAGTGACACCTTTAGATTTTCTTGGTTTTGATTTGCTATGTCAGAAGTATTTTCAGTTTAGGATTGCCTAAAAAGGCACGATGGGATAGAACAATGTTTTAGCTAATATTTGAAAGCCTAGAGGGGAGAGGTACAAACAAACCCTGGCAAAGCAGAGTAGACTGTTGACCATTTCCTTCCATGTAGCCAAACATTGCACACCCTTAGAATGACACCAGAAACTAAGCTAATTATTAAAGTCTGTCATCTTTTGTTCATATTGCGGTATGATTTTTGGAAAAGGTAAAATGTTGCTCAATGCTATGAACATACCAGCCTGGGACACATATTCTGAGAGCTCTATGATGCCTTGCTCTTCATATAGACTAGGCAGGTATGTCTCAGGTCATTTATACCCACATGGTCTATGAATGAGTCATACTGGTAGTTGTAGTCCAATGTCCTGAGTGAGTGCATAATGTGGTGGATCCTCTTCCCTGATCAGGGTTGCTGAGGGTGTTACGTATACTTCATCTAGGGGGTATTTAGGGTTTAGGGAGGTTACATTTAAGTACCTCAGCATATGTGGGTCTGTGTCTGCTTTGAATTGTGTATGATGGGGTGCAGCGTGTGTACTACTGACAACCTTATGGTCATTGAGAGTGCTTTTATGTGACAGCTTTGCCTCCAGTGACTTTGTGTAAATACATCTTTCACATCACCTTAGGATGTTCATATCCACTAAGCTGGTAACGGAAATAGTAGGAAAAGTTCATATCCATGGCAACAGACTCTTTTTTAATGATTAGACAGTTGGAGTGAGAATATAAAGTAATGTCAGGAGTATCCAGTTTGTAGCTCTGGGGGCAGTGCTTGTGACTGCAAGCTAGATGTCCCATATGCAACTAGGTATTTATGAAATTTGAATGGTGCTTTTACAGGAAAAATGTCAATTCAAGGTAAGAATGTCTATACAGGGCACTGCCAAACATTTGGGGGGAAACTAATAGGCAGACCCTGATGATTTATGGATGAAGTATGTAGGCAGATATTCTTAAGTTAGAAGCAAATCAAGCAGTTCTTACTGAAAAGAAATAATTAGTTTGTCAAGAATGATGCAAAGAGGAGAGTCACATGAATGGCTACTGCCTGGCTGCTATTAGTGTTGGTCTCACCACAGCTTCACTCTGTTGGGATACAATGCTCCTTTGTTTCTTCTCTCATCAGAAGCAAAATGTTAGCACTGATCTCAAGGTGAGAAGAAGTCTGCAACTTATTTGGTGATCCACAGTCTTGTCCCAGATGATGCAAGGGTCTGTAGTCTTGCTTTTCCTGGTAGATGTGTTGAAAAGCACCTAGACCAATCAGGAAGGTCAAGCACAGTCACTGCCCAACCAAAAACAGTCAGGAATTAATGCACTCTGCTCCTTCTCTGGACAGTAGCAAAATATAAGCACAGATTTTAAGCTGACACCTATAACCCAGTTCATAGGTTAGTACTAGATTAGCTGCCGTTGCGAGCCATTGTAAGCCTAGCCAAGTATCCCTTGTGAGACTAAAACCCTGTACCTTGTGTTTGTAAGGCAAACACCTTAACCATTAGTTCACCCTCCCAACCCCTTATTAAATAAAAAGTGTCCCTATTTTGGGACCTTTGTCCCCCAATTATTGGTTCATTAGGTACATTATTATTGGTACATTAGTTATTAGGCTTTCTGGTGATCAGTAGTGGTCTCCAAGAAATAATGTCCCTATGCTCATTTTCTCGCAAATAGCAAGATCGAAGCACTAATTCCAAGATGACTAGTGAGAGGCAGAATATAGGCTCTCCAATAACTGGTGGTCTTGGATCAGATGTTCTAGATTTTAAAGGTAAGATGGAAAATGGGTTAATATCCTAAGAGCTGCAGTGTGCACTAAGCAGTTAGATAAGAAAGAGGGGGCAACTTAAGCTTTAGCTATCTAAGTGGAGAGCCACTAACTGTAAAAGAGAAAGATAGACTGGAAGGAGGTGGACACTTTTGCATTCTGGCTCTACAGAATATGGTGGGGTGGCCAATAAATTTAAATAGCTGAAGGGGAGTGATTTCAAAGAAAGATAACTTTGTGCTTTCTCTCAATAGCCGATGAAAGAGGAGAGGGAAAGAGAAAGACAGGTGAGTTTAAAAGCATGACAACACAAGGAAGGGAGAGTGAGAAAAATAATTTTATTTATTTATTTACATTTGTTTACCAGATAGTGCTAGACCTGGCTAGAAGACCGTTTTCAGTGGAGACCCAGGGAGAAATGCTCCAAAAATAGAAAAAAAATACAGAAAATAGTACCATGGAAAATATATAACAATATAAAACAATAAGAATAAAAGTATATCAAACACAGGAAAATGACATTAGAGCATACAGATATATTAAAATTAATTTCTGGTGACTCAGAAAACAGACACAGTTGTGGACTTTTTCTATGTTTAAATATGCAATTAAAAGCAGAATATAAGTATAACACAGTGCAAAGAAAATAAATCACAATAGACAGAATCAGAGAAGGCAATACTGCAATAAAAAATAGAAGAAAGCAAAAACAAACTAACCTTTCCCTCATAGCAAAGCAAACCACCACATAATCCAACATTTTGGCCATTGGATGGAAAACAGGAAATTCTAGCCTAGGTTTGGCATGCATGTCTCAAATGGACACAGCCAACCTGTAAACGGCTCATTTCCCAGGTATCTGCTTGCAAATGGTTCATCTCCCAAGTCCCTGCTTATACTTACCAAGGATACCAGAACTCATCAGAGATTTGGGATGCATGACTAAGCTTAAAAAAGCATTCATTGTTAGCCTTCTATGCACCTATGGATATATGAACCTGACAACATACCAGGTTACCCGATTATCAGTGCCAGATATGGCCTATCTGAAACACTACTTAACCTCTTTAATCTAAGCCTCCCACTAATTACAGTCCTGAAGTCTGGAAAACAGCCATTTTAATGCCATTACACAAGGGTGGTCCAACTTTGGACCCTGGTAACTATAGACTTATTAGTCTTACTAGCTTTATTTGTAAAGCTATTGGGCACATTATTTCAGACTTCATTCATCTGGACTTTGAAAATCTCTTAAACCTGGACCCTCATCAATTTAGCTTTATCAGAGAAAGGTCCTGCCTCTTTAACCTAATTAATTTGTTTGAAAAAATAACTGAAGCAATGGATAGTGGATAGTGGTGATGCAGTGCATACAGCATATCTAGACCTGGCCAAGGCCTTTGACATTATTCCTCATGCAGGCATTATTAATAGACTTGTATATGTGAATATAAATCTTTATATTATCTGATGGATAGCTAACTAGTTGCCGGACAGAACCCATGAGATTAGAGTAGCAGGTGCCACCTCTGAAACCAAAAAAGTTACCAGTGGTGTACCACAGGGATCAGTTATATATATATTTGACATATATTTCTCAGACCTTCAGGCTAGCACTTCTGGCCTAAGGTTAACTAAGTTTGCAGATGACTGTAAACTGGGTGTCAGTATTTGATCTTCAACTGACTCACAATTGTGCCAACAAATTGTAAACAATGCTAACAATCAGTACAAGGACAATGACCTCAAATTAAATATAAAAAATGTAGCATAGTTTATTTTGGTAAACAAAACAGTTTCACTTACATTATAGGAGATACATCTCTTCAGTCAGACACTGTTGTAAAGGATTTGGATATTCTTGTTGATAATTTCTTATCATTTGACCATCATGTCTCCACAGTAGTTTGTAAAGCCTTTTATCTGGCCCATCTAATTTCCAAAGGGTTTTCTACTAGATCAAAGAAGTCTTAATTTCACTTGTGGCCTCAAAAGTCTTAGTTATCAGGAGAGAATGGCAACCCTTTCCCTGTATTCGGTCTTGTATGGACTTCTTCATGGAGATCTATGTCTAGTCTTTCATACCATGCAAGAACCAACCCTATTTAATCTCTTATACCTTAGCAGAACTAATGGTACATCAAATGCTGGTTAAAGGAACTAAACCACACCAACAGATAAATAAGATACATTGGCATGATAGATTTATATCTCAACGTATTTCTCACCTCTGGAACAAAGTTCCACTACATGTCAAGCAGTGTAGAGCCCTTGCCACCTTCATGGTAAACCTGGATAATTAGATGGGCAGCCTCAAATTCTCTCCTGGTCTGTCTTGTCCTCCTTGTGAGTCTATATTATGTCTGCAAAAAATGAATATGCTGAACTGCATCTACATCAAAAATGCAGTTCAGTGAATTTGCTCTTGTGCAGCCGCCCCCCTAATTATATATACCAACTCTGAGATCGCAATACAGTGAGGAAAAGGCAAATTTCCTAATCATCATTGTACAGCGATTTCACTATTATGAATTCGCTGAACTGCATTTTCGATGTAGATGCAGTTCAGTGAATTCATTTTTCGTGGACATAATATAGACTCCTCCTTGCAGCTAGAGGAAAATTTAGAAAAGGGTGTTTTTGGTTAGGTTTGAAAGTGAGTGCAGACAGATTGCCTTACATATGAACATATAAACATATACCACAGAGAAATTCCAAACACCATTTCTCTCTTCCATTTTAAATAAGTAGCCATTGCTTTTCTCTTTGCAAATAACATGGACTAAATATCCTGCCAACTTAGGCTTAGTAGCTTCTTCTTTAGCTACCTTTTATATTTTCTCTGCCATTATGAATTAAGCATTTAAATTGAATGCCTAGGGAACATTGGATTAGACTGTTTGGGTACAACCCTATGTGTCTGTTCAATAATGGGGGATTCCATTTTTAAAAATGTATATAACTTCCTCCAAATAAAGTTTAATGACTTCATACCTTCCACTCATTGTAGTAGGCTAATAACACTTACATTATTGCATCTAGGTTGATTCATCATGCAGTCCATCTTGGCCTCTAGTTGCCAATCAGGTGCCCTGAGTTCTGTGATGTTGCTTCTGTCAGCAGGCACATTTTCCATTTGTTTTATTTACTTTTGCTGCTGATAAATTAGATTCTCACTCAGCTATTCCATCTATTGATTATGCCAGGCCACCACTACTTTGATATCAATAACGTCTGAAGCAGTGACCTACATTAGAGGAGATAAGAGTCTCCCCAAATTCTTTTATAGCAGCAATTTCCTGAAATATCTATAGAGGCATTTACTATCTTAGATTCTGCAGTCTCACCTTTCACCTGGTGAGAAAAAAAAAAAAAAAAAAACAGAACCCCTTAAAATTGTCAGTATTCTACACTCCAAATGATAACTGGGAACACCACTAAGCAAACAAAGATCACATAACTGACTGTTTATGCAGAATGCTGATATTTAGATACTGTGAGTCTGCAGGCGACAGCTTGCGATTAGAGATGCCATACTAAGCATGTGTCCGGGTTCATCCCCCACCTGGAAGGCATTTTAGAAGTAGTAGAGGGCAATGTGAAGAAAGTTATAAGGGAGAAAAGGGGCCACTACAAGAGTATTATGACAGGTGTGAAATAAACATATAAGGAAAATAAAGAACTAGAGAAGGAGATAACAATAAAATAGTTAGACATGATATTAAATTTATTTAAACAATGTAGATCTCCAGGTCCAGATGGCTTAAAGTATGTTTTTTCTCAGAAATTACAGAATGAAGAAATGCTTTTGTTTGTAAAAGTATTAAATGAGTGGTTAAAAGGAAGGGTAGAAATTGAAGATGTATGTGTGGGTGTTATAAAATCTATTTTTAGAGGAAATGATAGAGAGAGAGAGAGAGAGAGAGAGAGAGAGAGACAGTGAGACATTATCAAGAACTGGAGACCTACAACATTAAGAAATATGAATTATAAAATTCTTATGAAAATTTTATATGTGAGTTTATCTAATGAGATTGGGTGAAGAGCAGATAGAATATATGGGACTAAGGAAAAATAAACTAAAGGTACAATGTGAGTAATAAAGGAACTAATGGATTCCATAGCAGGAGAAGTTGCAGTGTGTGATGTACAGAGAATACTGGACACTACAAAGCATGTGGAAATGAGGCAGATAAGGTGTTATAATCTGAGAGGAAAAGTATTTTTAAACAGTATATGAACATGCATGGAATAGGGAGATCGTAAATGAATGGGTAGGAAAAATGAAAGCAGAGAAAGGAGTCTAGCAAGATCATCCAATAGCTGGTGTATTATTTACGGCAATATTTTACTTGAGGGCCTCACCAGATGCCCAGTAGCAAGCCCTGCCCAAAACCCACCCCCATGCTATTTCGTAATCGGGCACTAATGAATATACATTCCCTCAATGGAGACACTAGCATATGTTTCTAGTATGCAGAATCTAGTGTTAATATCCATAAAGTCAGCACTGTAAGATAGTCTTTAATAATTTGTGTTGTGTGGGATGCACGTATGGTATTTCATGAGCATCTTTTAAGCAGTTCATCTTTCGTAAATCATATGTGTTATTATAATACTTAAAACTTATGTTATTTCATTTACTAACATGACTGTTTTAGTCATGTAAACAGTTGACCGATGTGAGTACCCTCTGCAAAGTATAATAGCAAGCACAAGTATAATAGTTTTACCACACATTTCGAGATAAAAGTTAGCATGCCTTTCATTGTGCAGAACGTGTTTTAGACATGTTTATAAACAGTTTAATTCACATTTTTTGGTGCATGCTGTGGTTTGTTTTCATGGTCCCATTTGCTTAAACTATAAATGTTAGTGTGCAATTGATGCAGTTCATTGGGTTTAAACTTGTCTCTGCCATGGCAACGTACTATATTTATGGATGTTTGTAATAATGCTGTCACGATTCTGAGTTAAGTAATGTTTTTTTGACATTGAGATGGACATCCTCCAGGAATTGTTTTTACTTCTGATCAATGGGATTACCTCCCCACCTCTTAGATCAGTACATATCTTTTGCAGAGGAAGCAGAATACTGTTTTATGATCTGACAAGCAGTAAACAGACGTACTGTAGAGCAGTGACCCAAGATCGGTATTGTATAATGTGCAGTTACATCAGTTTCTTCTGTTTAAGGGGTAATACTTTTACAGGCTTGTTTTAATTTATTGTCTTCAATCTTCAGAAGTCAGTAATGAGATTGTTTCCTGTGGGCTTCACTGACACTTTAAGCAACAGCTGATTAGAATGCCATGTCAATCATGGCTCATTACATATGCAGACTTGGTCGTCAATCATTCGTGACACACCCACTTCTGTGCAAAACGCAAGGTGAGGCCTTCAAGTAAAATATCTCCTTATTTACCTTATTATTGAATGCTGTGGTAGTTAAGAGCAGTAGGAAATTAAGTGAGGCAAGCAGGGAGAGTATACGAAGTAAATGCATATGCTGATGATATGGTGATTATCACAAAAAATAAAGGCTGGATCAAGAAAAGCATTTGGGTACTGGAAGGTATAGGCAAAAAGCTGAACATTATACTAATTACTATGAAGGGCCATTTTAAGTCTACCCAATAACTTAAAATCAGAATCAAACTCTGTAGCTTGTGTTTAATATGTGAAGACCTTAACCATTATGCCAAAGCAACCCCCATTAAATAGTAGGCAAACAGTCAGTATATTGTTATAAGCACTGACAGCCACCAGAAGTCAGAATCAAATCTAAAGACCTTAACCTTTGCTCAACCTATCCCCTGTTAAAAAGACGTTGGCTTAAGGTTTAAAGAGAAAAGTGAATGCTTCAGTGGTGTGTCAAAAATAGGGGGCTACATTTCACTAATAAAGAAATATGTGCATTTTGGTGTGAGGTTTGGGCAGCAGGAAATGAGAACGAAGTAGCTGGTAGAGGCTTTAGAGGAAGTTCAAAACAGTACTGTGATTTGGAGAGCTTTTAACATGTCCTAAAAAGGGGTATGTAATTCATAAGAACATATTAGGGAAGTTGAGTTTTGTGTGTGTGTGTGTGGGGGGGGGGGGGTTACATGCTTTTCCTGTCTGTAAAAAAAAACGATGGCACGAGAGATAGTATTTGGGGTTATATGGGGTTAAAGGTTGAATTGAATTATATAAGGATTGTCATATTGTAATACAAACGGCAGTGGTTTGGGGTTAATCAATCCAGTAGCATTAGGACATCTTTAAATAAGGTTTGAATGGTGATCATTATTGAATAAGGGAAAGGGAGACATGTTAAGAGAAATTTTGTGGAGTAAGGAAGAAACACAGTAAAGTATTCATGTAGGAAAAAAAGAAACAATGTACTGTAAGTAAAGAAATGGATGAATAAGTAAGTAAAATGAGGTTATGGAGATTGAAAATAGGGGTTCAAGGAAAGAAAAGAAAATGTTGCCTTGAAGCAGTAATAGATAAATTTTAATTACGTTCAACCCTGCAAAAATTTATAAGAGAGAGAGAGAAAAAAACATGTTTATAAATGAGAGGGAGAAAATGTTTAAAGAAGTAGAAATAAATAATTTTCTGTGGAGTTTAATGCTGGGCAAATTGCTTGTAAAAGAACATATGCAATATAAGCAACTAAATGAAAGACTGTACTTTAATAAAGTATAGGAGAATTAAATGTTTTGGGGAACATTTTCAAGAAGAATATACATATGACTATTTTCAGGAAATACGCATGGACATTTCATTATATAAGAAGTATAAAGATGTTACAAGCAGCAAAGAGAAAAAATGCATCACATTTTGATGCAAACAATATAGGATGTATGGCAATGTAGTTGTCAGGAATTATTGTATAGCAAATTATGTGACTGCACAGTTGTGTTAAGATGATTAAAATTATGTTTGAGGAGAATATGTAAAAAGGTGGAAGTGTTAATTCTAAGAGGAAGGAAAGATGCTTATTTTGTTGGAAGTTGAAATGTAAAAGAAAATGTTTTATTATGTTAAAAATGTAAATAATGTAAAATATATACTGTGTAAATACTGAATTATGATGTGCTATTAACAAAGCTCCCCTACATTTTTTGATAGGTACTATGGGATCTTTTATATGCACCTCAGCTACCACAAGTTCATGTGGACTTTGGTTTAATATAAGGACAGCACTCTCAGGAGTGCAGCACCTCACTAATGCTGCACTGCAGTGACATCAATTTGAAAATAAATCCAGTCACCTGAGGTGGAAATAGAACCTTGTCTTTATTATTACTGAACACCAGGAACTTTTGTATCTTTTTGTTTAACCAGTTATCAAATTCTTTCAGTTTTGTCATACATGGTTAACTTATTGTTAAAGTGCATTAAGGTCTAATTGTAGGAAAATAATTAATATAAATATTTAACTTTAGAATTTAGCTTAAGTGATATTTTACTCACCTTTATTGAATTATCCCTTGTGACATACGTGATGTCCAGTTAATATCCTACCGGACTGCCGTCAATTAATGTGATGTCCCTTACTATCCAGGATCAGTAACTAAGGAGCGTCAATCCTCACTACTGACTATAATGTGAGACTGTCACTTAAAAAGGAGTAATATTTCTCAATTTTCCCCTAAGAGCACAACAGGAACATACTCTATAGCCTGGGTTTGCACTGTATACTTCTGTCCACCCCAGTGTAACTCCTTATTACACACTTCAGAGCAATGTGTCCGAGTTTAAGACCTCTGATACACTCACACTTAAATAAATTAAATCTCAGACATCCAAACACTTCTGGGAAAGCCTGACACAGATTTTCAGCTGTGTCCCTTCCCTAAAATAATGCAGTAATGCTGCCATCAATCAAAGTGTCTTCATGCCCTCCCAAAGGGGTGTCCAATTATGAAAATTAAATATTAAATCAAATAGTAGCAAATGATCCAAGTATCCAGACTTTCAGAGTGGCCCAGGGAATTATCAAAGCAAGTATAAGCACTTTCAGATCAATAAAGCAAAACACTGTTTGTCCAGCCACAATGTAAGTTAATAAAAATATTTAATATTGACCAAAATGATTAAAAGTATAAAACAGTAATTCCCAATACACAAACAGAACTCAATCACCAGGAAAACAAAATCAATACTGTAGGATAGAAATCCAACATTCAGAAAAACTCTAACTGATCTAGCTAATTAGTTATGATTTCCTAACTAACTAAAGAACACTGTCCCTGATCTAAACTGAATTACTACAACAGAGCAAAAGCAGGCTTATGGTTCTTGGTGAGTCCTTTTTAGGCATCCACTGCACAATTCATCTGTCAACTGACAACTACAACCGACAACTTAAAACTGACTTCAGCAGGCTCTTTTATTGACTAACCTAGCTGTCAACTGTTCCAATTCTAATCTTCATTTAATATTTTTTAAATTCAGCCAATGGCTATTTTCTAAAAGTTCCCTCTTGTCTTTCAGCTTCTGCCAGTAACACATAGCAACTGTCAACATTCTGATCACATCATCTGCTGATCAGCTGAATCTGAGATTAACTTTAGAATCTCTCTTCCCAAACATGTACAGTTAGAAATGTAAAAAGACACTGTTCAAGTCTTTAAAACATTCTATTCAAATAGATCATAAATCAACATGTAAGAACTTATTTATAATATCATAGCTTGTCATGCTGCCATACAATACATAGGTCAATCTGAAATTATGTACAAAATCTCAACTAGACATGCTAGCACAAATAACAGTGTCTAATTTCTTCCAACATAGGCAAACTTAATTTATTTAAAATTAAACCATATTAACAATTTCACATTTACAAACATTGTATACCCCATACATTTTTATATATTCTAGAATCTAGGCAACATTACATAAATTATTTAATTCCTGCCTTCTCATAAACCTCATTTTACCTCCAAATCATTTTTAGGTTCATAGGTTCATAGGTAGGACTAAAAAATGCCTAAAAAGGACTCACCAAGAACCATAAGCCTGCTTTTGCTCTGTTGTAGTAATTCAGTTGAGATCAGGGACAGTGCCCTAGGGCCTATATAAGCCTAGCCAAAAAGGTACCCTGGCTTTTGCCACCCAAGAAAATTATTTTCCTGTGCCCCTGTCAAGCAAAGCCACATAAGTGATCCCCGGGGTGAATTTCTTATCTCCCACCCAATCATCAAGATTTTTTTTGAAGAGTGCTAATGAGGAGCATTGCTTGATATAGATAGGTAGTTTGTTCCAGAGTATGGGAAGTCTCTGTGACAGGAATCTATCCCTCCAGCATGTTCTGTTTATTGTTTTGACAAGGTTTAGGTCCCTAGAGCGTGTAGCTTGGAAGGATTGGAATTTCTTTAAGTGGAGCATGTCCAACAGCTCTGAATTTGACATAGTTTTGTATGTTAGGCAGAGATCACCTCTGAGTAGGCGATATGCGACGAAGTAAAGCTGGAGTTTTTTTAAGACGGCCTGCATAGAGCATCTGTTTGAGGCCGGTAATCCTCTTTGTGAGGTATTTCTGTGGCCTTTCCAGTTGTTGTAGATGTCTTGTGAGGTACATACCAAAAGGGGCACTGTATTCTATAATGGGTCTAATGAGTGATGAGTAGAGGGGAACAATTACCTCTTTTTTTCCTGTATGAGAAACCTTTTGTGATGAGGTATGCCACGTAGAAGGATTTCCTGACTACTGTGGCGATGTGATTATCAAAGGATATACTACTGTCCACCTGTGTCCCTAGGTCTCTTATCACACTTTCAGTGTTAAGTAGACTACTGCCTATGTGGTAGTGCATGGGTACAGAGTTTTTACCAAAAAGGATGACAATGTACTTTTTGGCATTGACCTTGAGGCCATAGCTTTGACACCAGGCATCTGTCTCAGTGAGGCTCTTTTGTAGGATGGCCACATCATTAGGAGTTTCAGTTATGGCTCCTAGTTTGCAGTCATCTGCGAACTTCATTAGCCAAAGACCTTCTGTGTTAGCCTGTACTTCAGAGAAGTAGATACAAAACAGGAGAGAACCCAGGACTGAACCCTGTGGTACTCCACTTGTCATTGGTCTGAAGTCGAATTTGGAGTCTGCTACTCTCACAGTGTGGGTTCTGTCAATGAGCCAGTTGGCAACCCATCTTGTGACATAGGGGTTTATGCCTAGTTTAGTGAGTTTATCTATAATTCCAGAGTGGGGGATGATGTTGAAAGCCTTGGCGAAATGTAGATAGTCTGTGTGAACCACCTTATCCTAATCTACGTCTTTGGTGACCGCTTCAAAGAAGTCTATCAGGTTTAGGAGACATGATCTGCCTTTTACAAACCAGAACTGGGTGGGGTCCAGAGTTTGGAGATTACCAATGTCATTGTTTATAAGTTCCATGATGATACATTCCATAGCCTTGCAGACCAGGCTCGTCAGGCTAATGGGGCGGTAGTTGCCGGGGTCCATGGTGGCTCCCCCTTTGTAGAGTGGGATGACAGTCGCTGTGCACCATTCAGTGAGCACAAAGCCTGAGGTAAGGCTATGACTGAACATGGTACTTAGGTGGGGTGCCAGTTCATTCTGTAGTTCATGTAGAACGCAGTCTGGGATGTTGTCAGGTCCCATGGATGCTGTGTTCTTGGCTTTGGAGAGTGTGGTTTTTACCTGTGCAGCCATGATTACAGGAACTTTGTATTCTTCCGGTATAGAGATGGGCCCTTTAGGGGGTGAGAGGGGGACAAAGTTAGCACTGAACCTAATCTGCCAGGATGTTGGCAATATCAGTTGGTGATGCATATTTAGTGCCATTGTGCTGTAATTCAGAGCAGATCTGAGTGTTGCCATTGAGATTCTTGACATAGCTATAGAATGCTTTGTGGTTGTCTTTAGAATCAGTGGCAATTTTGTTTTTGTAACTAGCTTTGGAGGATTTTATGAGGGATCTCAGCTTCTTACTGAGGTTGACCAGGAAGTTCCTCCAATCATAGGATTTTACTCTTTTTTGCAACAGTTTCTTTCTTCTGTTGTATAGTTTGTTTATGGCAGGTGGCCACCAGATTGGCTTCCTTTTTTGGAGGATAGCATCTTGGTTCTATTAGGGATTGCACGATCCATGCACTCATGTAAGTGCTTATAAAGTGCATTTGTGTAGGATTTAGCAGTCGTACCTCTATTGTCCGTCTGCATGGGTGTCGTGAAGTTTGCCACTTCTGTCTTAAGAAGCTTGAAATTGGCTTTGGAGATATTTTTTACGGTGGTTTCCCTAATGGGGGGGGATGTGGATGTCATCTGACCATCGAGGAACTGACCTCTGGAGTGGAACACCTGTTGCCCATGTTGGTAATGACCAGGTCTAGGATATTGCTGCCCCTGGTGGGGTTGTGGATAAGTTGATCCAAGGCATTGGAATTTTTGAATTCCAGAAAACGTTGAGCAAAAGAGTTGGTACATGAGTAGTTTTCCCATTTAATGGTGTGGTAGTTGAAATCGCCCATTATTAGGGTGTTAGGTTGTACCCTAATATTTTCCAGTGTATCAGGAAATGAGGAGTGGGAATCCTGGGGCATGGTGAGGGATCTGTAGCAAGCTTCAATTTGGATTGCAGTCTTGCCCAGAGTTAGTTGCACTTGGATAATCTTGGATGCATTATGCTGAGCAACTAGCCTGGAGGTATGGATATCCTTAATAAATATGGACACACCTCCACCTTTTGTGTTTTGGTCCAGGTTAGGTGGCCGAAAGGTGTGGTATGAATTATAGCCTGATAATGTAGGGGTGGTCTCCAGAACCTTGATCCAGGGCTTTGCCACTGCACAGATGTCGATGTTCTCCATTTTAAGGAGTGCCTCAAGTGATCGCATTTTGAGGTTTAGACTTCTAGCATTGAATAGCATTACCCTCAGATTTTGCTTGCTTGTACCTGTTATGGTGTTGAATTTGTCATTTGAACCTTGCATAAGAAAGGCACTATAGGGATGGCAAGGGCCTTAGCCAGTATCCGGAATCCCAAGGGAGACAGGTGCAGGCCATCTCTGGCAAAGCATCATGGTCTGTCGATCATGTCATTTCAAGCAGATGGATACTGGATCCCGTTAGAATGACACCAGAAGCTTAGCCAATTGTTGAAGTCAATTATTTTGTCCTTGTACTGTGGTATCATTCTGGATGATGGCAGGAAGCTACTCAGGGCTAGAGTCATACCTGCCTGGGCTACAAGATCAGAAATCTCCTCCATGTCTCTTTTCATGTAGTCCAGGGAGTACGTCTCAGGTCATTCACACCAACATGGACAATGACAGAGTCATATTTGTACTTGTGGAGTGACTTGAGTGCGTGCATTATGTGGCATATCCTGGCACCTGACAGGCAGCTGAAAGTAACTTTCTCCTTGTTTAGCCTGGTGAGTGGAACATCACTGTGCCTGACTATAGAGTCACCTATGACTAGGGTGTTGGGTACGTTGTTATGCTTTATCGGCTGTGGTTGAGTGGCACACTGAGTTTGTGGGCTATGTGTATTTTGGGTTGTTTTTGGGGGTGTAGGTTGCTTGCATTTCTGCTTTGGAGGTCCCTGTTGCTTGGGCAGATTTTTATTGAGAGCCTCCATGAATGTAGGTGTGTGGTATATGTTTCTATGTGTGTGTTTTGGTGGTGTAGGTTTTGAGGAACTATGTAATGAGTGTGGTTTGGTGCAAGTGTTTATCTTCTCCTCTTGACTGTCTAGTCCAGTCTTGGTTGAAGAGAGCTTTGCTTCCAGTTTGGCTATATAAGTGCATCTCTGACAGCTTGTATTGTTGGGTGGTAGGAGGAGAGGGTTGCCTGTGTACATGAGGCAATTGCTGCATTGCCCCAAGATGTCCAGATTCATCAGGTAAAAAGGAGAAAACACCAGGAGCTGACCCTTAGACATGCCTGGAGAAGTGCTTATTTATTAAGTACTAAAAACTGTTTTCCTCTAGACAAGTGAGGAAAGTTGAATGCTGTAGTAATATGTAGCTTATTTAGTACTTACAATGAGTTCTGAACAAGTGCTGAGCTCAAAGAAACAGATTTTTCTAAAGCAAACTTCACCTTACTAAAGACAGAGGTGGTAAGTTTCACATCCCCCACGCTAAAGGATAATGCTGCCGAAGATGCAGAAACCTTTACAAATGCACTCTATGAGCACCTACAATGATGCATGGATCATGCCATACCTAACAAAACCAAAACTCACTCCTCTAGGAGAAGGAAACCAGTTTGGTGGGCCCCTGTAATAAACAGGGTATACAATAGAAGGAGGAATCTAGTTCAGAAAAAAAGCAAATCCCAAGAAGGAAAGACATCCCTGATCAGTATCGGTAAGAAACTGAGGTCCCTCATGAAATCATCCAAGGCTAACTTCAAAAGAAAAATAGCCAAGGATTCAAAAGAGAACCACAAAGCCTTCTTTAGCTATGTTAAGAATCTAAGTGGCAACTCACAGATATGCACTGAACTAGTGCAAAATAGCACAAAATATACTGAACCTACTGATATTGCAAACATCCTGGCAGATAGATTCAGTGACAGAGACAGTCATCAAGGCCATCGATGAGGGAAAGGTGGTTCACACAGCCTACCTTGACCTTGCCAAGGCTTTCAACACCATTACCCACTCAGGTATTACAGAAAAACTCACCAACCTGAACATAAACCCGCACGTCACGAGATGGGTTGCCAACTGGCTTACAGACAGAACTCACACAGTAAGAATAGCGGGCTCCAGGTCTAACTCTAAACCAGTCACAAGTGGTGTCCTGCAAGGCTCGGTCCTGGGACCCCAACTGTTTGGCATATACTTCTCAGAAGTACAGGCAAACACAGGAGGACTATGGCTAACCAAGTTTGCCGCTGACTGCAAACTGGGAGCCATAACTGACTCTCCGGCTGACATGGACATCCTCCAAAAGGGCCTTACTGAGATGGACACCTGGTGTCAAAGTCATGGCCTCAAGCTAAATGTCAAAAAATGCACAGTCATCCCCTTTGGGAAAAACAAAACACCCAAGAATTACCACATAGGTGGCAGCCCCCTTAATACAGAAGAGATATTAAGAGATCTGGGGACCCAGGTAGATAGTAATCTCTCCTTTGACAATCATATTGCCAAAGTAGTTAGGAAATCCTTCTATGTGTCCCATCTAATTACTAATGGGTTCGCATCTAGAAATAAAGAGGTTATAGTGCCCCTCTACTCGTCACTCATTAGACCCATCATGGAGTACAATGCCCCATTTGGGATGTACCTCACAAGACACTTCCAACAGCTGGAAAGACCACAAAAGTACCTCACCAAGAGGATTACTGGTCTCAAACATATGTCCTATGTAGCCCAACTGAAAAAACTCTGACTGTACTCAGTGGCATATCCCTTACTCAGAGGTGATCTCTGCCTGACTTACAAAGCCATGTCCAACTCAGAATTGATGGACATGCTCCACCAAAAGAAATCCAAGTCACTGCAAGCCATGCGCTCTAGTGAGCTAAACCTTGCCACAACAATAAATAGAACATGCTGGAGGGATAGATTCCTGTCACAGAGACTCCCCATGCTTTGGAACAAAATTCCAAATTACATCAGGCAGAGCCCCTCACTAACACTCTTCAAGAGAAACCTTGACGAGTGGATGAGTAACAGAAAATACACCCCTGGGATCACTTCATTGGCTCTCCTTGACAGAGGATCAGTTAATTAATCAATGGGGCGGCGAAAGCCGACACACTCTGGCTAGGCTTATAAATGCCCTCGGGCAGATAAACTAGTACCTACCTATGAACCTAAAACTAAAACTGGCTAGTTCCAAGGGAAAAGTTGAAGAGCAGATGTTATGGCACTGGGAATAGTTTAACCCTAGCTAAGTGGCAATGCATAAAGTGTTTTTTTTTTTTTTTTGATACCTAGTGCTTATCACTCCCACTGATAAGCTAGAAGGCTTTCCTCCAACACAGAAAGGCTTGGGGTCTCAGAAACTTGCAAACAGTCCTGGATACAGTAAATCTGTATCTGGACTAGACTACTTACAGGAAAGGCAGGAAACAAGCTTAGAATTTTTTTTTTTTTGTGCATGTATTCTTCCCACAATTTCCATTTTTTTCTATGTAACTTACTCCTAGCCTTTTCTAAAGATTACATCTCCCGCTCTTTTACCTCTTTTACAACATTCATTTCTTCAAGTATAGTTAGTTTAGACTCTGATTTCCATTTTCTAGTAATTGCTTTTAGGTAGCCACTAGAATTAAACTTCTCAAGGCCTTACCATGTCTAGGCAATTCAGATCATGTATCCCAGTTAAAATAATAATTTCCTTAGTTACACACATTTGCTCGCTCAGTGTTCCGGACAAAGTACTCTATAGGGAATTTTTAAAGTCTGCCAACTCATTACATTCCCAAGACATACGTTTCTAGTTACCTCTTACTTCCCCATCACACCTCCTCACATTTGCTATCTACCTGAAGCAAATTCTTTAGAGTCTGTGTAGGTTATAAAAGTACTTATGCAAACACTTCCAGGTAAAAATTCTAAGTCCTTTAGACTTTGTTGCATATTTGGGTGCCATACATATGTCCACCCATTCTTTCTTTGTGAATTGTATGCCTAATCTCTCTTCCCAATCTTTTTTCACCTGTTCTGACTGATTCCTATAGTTACTATGCAATAGTTTACAAGCCCTACTAATTATCCCTTTTTAACAGCAGCTTTTATTCTAATTCAATTAAAAAGTCACCCAGTGCAGGTCTTTCCTTTAGGATTCCGCTATTGCTTTCTCTTGGTCTATACTCTAATACTAATCCCTGATAGGGAAGGCAATCACTAGTCTGCAATCCAAATATCTTCTTGGCCTCTTCCCATTCATTTTATTACCTTTCCTTCTCTAATTATTTGTTCCTAAAACCTTGGTCCCTTTGCGAACTTCCTCCAGTAAATTCCAGCATCCTCTTGTCTTTTCTGTATACCCCTAATTGTAGTCATCCCTATTGTTCATTTTAAATAAATAATTATAACATATACCTTTGTATTCTGATTTATTGCTTTTCAAAATGAAATTTACTTCTGGAGTAGCAATAGTGTGTTTCTACTTATATATCATTTGACGCAGTTCTTTTCAAAAAAGATGAGTTAATAAAAGAGACATGCTGACTAGAAAAACGGATAATTATGGTCTGTTCTTATGAATTTTGTGGGTGAGAATGTGCCATGGGGGAAGCACAAGATGTGATTCTTTTTAATGTTTATACATTGGACACTGTGCAAGATTTTGAAGGAAAAGTATGTTTCTTGATGATGATGCAAACATCTCCAACATGATTAACACTCAATAAGGTACAGATAGGAATGATGAGGCTTGGTAAAACTGGAAGAATAATTCAAGACACAGTAGCTTAAAATCAAAGCAAAAGCCTTAATGGTATATCTATGATGTAGTAACTGCTGTGAGGAATGTAAATATGTAACAAAACAACAGTATTAACAATAATAGAAAGGGCATGGTATTACTCCTATCAGCGGAATAAGCTCAAATCAATCAAGCAGGGCTACAAAGTAGCAAAGAAGGCAGGTGGAATTCTGTTTTGCATAGGAAAAGCTATCACCAGTATTGTTATTATATCTTAACACATACAGTTGATCAAAAATAACACAGACTATCCTATATTTCAGCAGGCTCCACCTATGAACATTTGAGATATGATAGCTAGAAAATTGCTCACTGGTCACAACTGATGAGTTTAAAACTATATATATATATTCTACTCACACAGATGAGTTTTTTCAAAAGTGCTATGTGGTAGATAAAGTCTATATACTAAAACTTATATATACAAATGACATGGTTGCATTGAATTGTAGGAAGGGAAAAACTCCCCAAAATAGCAAAGAATAGTCTGTCACAAACCAAGATCCTGTTGTCACATAGAAGCTTATAAAGGATGGGAAGGAAACTGACCATTTCTGACAGGACAATAAGTAACTCATTCAGTACTGTTCATGCAACTGTTGGACAAGTGTTTCTGCAGATCTAATTTCTGCCAGAATGTACACAGGATGGCAATAAAGAACCTTGTGAGCTTTCTTCACCAGGAGCTAAACAAAGAAGGCTTACCAAGGACTAATCTGAATACGCAAGAGCAAAACACTCATTGAGAGATTAAGACAAAAATATTTAGATTTTTTAATAAACAAAGAGAGTGTTCAATACTTTTGGTTACCAGTTCATTTTATTGTGAGAAGATCATGGTGTTAAAACCATTGGTGGTGAACTAGATCAAATAAAGCTATAGCTGTGATGTGGGGCATTGACTATAACATACTTCAGGGAGTTATCCTTTCTTCACAAATTTGTGACCATGAAGATGGAAAATATAATTTCTGGGAATGTGGGGTGGAAGCACCATAGAAAAATAAATATACTGAAGATATTTTTTTCAGTGAAAACATGTCCTCATTAGATTTGTGACAAAAAATCCCAAATAATGGAGGGACAAAGGATCAAAATTAATGACAGATTTTTATATATTGCTCATATAATAAGTTAATAGAAAAACAAGTTTTTGCATCAGTATGCATTTTCTAAACAATAAGACATATGAAACCTTAATGTCTGACATATTTGACTGACTGTAGTTCTCAGCCATTTAAAAGAAAATCAAACATTTATGAGGAACAGAGCAAAACTATGAGATAAACTTAGGGACAATTGAAAGGCATGGGCAGCTGGCAGAAACAAAGCTGTTTTGTCATCTGCCACTGTTCTTTGTTGGCCAGCAGTAAGTGGCTCTTGCTTTAGGGAAGCTATTGACAAGTTTATCTTTTCCCGGTATTGGAATGTAATCTTGGTGCTCCATGGACTATAAACACATATTTTTATATATTCCTTAATGTTGACTGTGTTTTGCATTCAGTTCACTTACATAAATAAAAGAACTAACCTTCTTCTCATGAATTTGCTAAATAAGCACATCTCTATTGTAGAAATGTCTGTAAGGTTCATACAGCATGTCTTACCATATCAACTATCAAATCAACAGTAAAGCAAAGTCTCTTCCTTATTTCTAGACTTATCTAAAGCCTTCGACACATTTTTTTTCACGGCAAACTTATACTTCAAATGTCCTCACTAGGTCTCTCTCAGTCCACCCTTCTGTGGTTCAAAAGCTACCAGTCCATAAGTCATTTTAATGGCACTCCAAGCTCTCGCCTTACCTCCCAGTCAGTACTGGCGTAGCACAAGGCATCATCCTTGGTCCCCTCCTCTTTAACATTTTCACAAAGACCCTTCCATACATCCATGCAACAGCCCACCCTAATAGAATGCACAGATGATTCCACTCCCACTTGCACATCTGACAACATGATACACCTCCAAAAGAATTAATCAGGAAGTTTTAACAGCCACTGTAACATGACTTCATAACTCACAATTCATGGTCAACCCAAAAAAGTCCAAACTACTACTTTTTCCCCCAAATCACTGTCTCATGAAAAAAAAAAAAATAAAATAAAGTCCTCTCTCTTGAAAATACAACCATTGAAGTCACTTCTTATAGCAAATTATTAGGGGTGATATTGGATTATAAACTTACATTTGACCTGCATATACAAAATTGCATAAGAGAAACTCATCAAAAATTAGGGATGCTTTACAGAGCAAAAAACTTTCTCACTAATGCAACTAAATCTATGCTTACCACTACTTACCTCCTCCCGACACTTCTTTATGGTACTCCCATCCTTACTAACCTCCAGGCTTCACAAAAATTAAAACTTGAACAATGCTATTACAAAGTTGCTAAATTTGCAACAAAAAACCCTTTCAGAACCCGCGACTGTATAGCGCTAAAAAGCTTATATTGGTTAGAACTGCATAATGAACTAATATATGCACAGTTTCTTACCACACATAAAATTATCCAGCATCTATCTGCCTGTCCAGCACTAAAAAACATTCTACACAACCATGTTCCCAGTCGGCCATTGTTAACCAGTGACCAAAAACTCCTGTCTATCTACAAACCTATCAAATCTGCTGGGCATTGCCTATACTTGTACAAGGTTACTAAGGTCTATAACTCTTTACCTGTATCCATCATATCAGTACCCTACCTCCCATTTTTCAAAACCACTCTGAAAGTCTTCCTAGCTAAAATCTGGCCCTGTTCTTACTCAAAACCAGGACAGACTAGATCCTTCAATGTGAACAAATTATCACATTAATAACAACGTCCTAAGCATGCAATCAGTCGTGAGGGATTTGGGCACCCAGGTTGATAGCAACCTGAATTTTAACCGCCATGTTGTTTCCATTGTATGGAAAACCTTTTACATGGCCCACCTCATAAGTAAGGGTATCTCATCCAGGGACAAGGCGGTCATAACATCCCTGTACTCTTCCCTTATAAGGTCCATTATTGAGTACAATGCCCCTTTTGGCATGGACCTCGCAAAGCACATGCAGCAGCTGGAGAGACCACAGAGGTTCCTCACCAGGAGAATCCAGGGATTCAAACATCTACCATGCACAGATAGGCTAAATGCCCTAACCCTCTACTAAGTTTCATACAGAATCCTCAGAGATGACATCTGTCTGGCATATAATGAGACCACGCACCCCACATTGCTGGGACTGCTGCATATCCACAAGTTAAGCTCCACTCGAGTAACTCACATGTTTGACCTCAACCTGGTCTGTGACATCAACTGGACTTCTTGGTGGGACAGATTTGTGTCCCAGATACTCCCTCATCTATGGAATAGACTCCCTCTCTACATCAAGCAGAGTACCTCTTTACCCCTTTTTAAGTGCAATCTGGATAACTGGATGAGAAACAGAAAATATACCCCTGGGATTCCACCCATGTCCCTGCTGGACTGGGGCATTGGGTGCTGACTTGTCTAAACATGAGCTAAACTCTTGGCTAGGCTTATAAGTGCCTCAGGGCCAATAGCCTAGTAACCTCCTATGATCCTGTGAACAAGTACCTTTTCATTCCTTGTACTTTCTTACTCTCCCTTCTTCACTTACTTCCTTACTTCTATAAAATTCTCTTCTCTGATTTTCTCTCAAAATACATGAAAAGCTTGTTTTTTCCCTTACTTCATATTGCAATTCCTGTTTGTATTAGACTAACTTACCTTAAATTTCTCTACAAACAGTCTAAAATTTCTATAAATATTAAATGACTGTCATATAATGTATATCAATTCTTAACCATTTTTATAATACTTCTAATTTGTTGTAAATATTTAAACTGCAGGAGGTTTTGTCTTATTTTTGAACATTGTAAAATTATTGTTTTGAAAATGCTTTGTAATAATTCTGAGCTTTTTTCACTGGGCCTCCACTGAAAATGGGCTTTTACCCATTTGGACTTTCCCAATAATCTAATGTATATAAATGAATAAATATATAAAATAGCTGACTTCAGATGCACTGAAAATACCTAATATTGGTACATATTATGCTTACCCACATAGTAAAATGCGTGGAATGGTTATCTGTGGTATGTAAATGTGTGGCACAGGTGAAAAGAGCATGTATGCTAACTGCCCACAAGCAGTATTCACTTCCTGGTTCAAACTGAGGTAAATATTTAAATTAGTTCAGAGCTGATATTCCATTAGTACATTACAATGCTAACAATATGTTTTATCATGCAGTAACTCTGAGATGGGGAAATATTTTTAAACAAATTAGTTTAGTTTTATTATTAAAGCAGCAGGAAAATACAATTTACTTTGACAGCTGGTACAGTCATACTGCCACTGAATGCAGAGATCACTGCACATTTAAAAACAAAGGTTCACTTAGTTCTTTAATTGGATTTGACTTTGGGACTTGTGTCTCCTACTTTGTGAAAAGAGTTGTAAGAATTAATGCAAAGTTGGGCACAATGCCAATAATCTGGATCACTAGGCAGATACAGAGGATATGAGGGGTACTTCATTTTTTTCACCATTTTGATATGGCTGTGATATATTAGGGGTGGAATATGACTGACTTTCCTGAAAGGACAAACGTCAAACAAGTATTTGTAGAGTATATCAGCATTTATATTTATCAAGGCACTGGTCAGAGCCTCACGATATTGAGAACATAGCAATGAACTGATTCAAAGAACTAAACATATTGTAATGATTCACATATGTGTTCTCCATATGCCACATGTCTGTTTGAGATGAACTCCTAGAACATGGGGGGCATACATGTTATGCTTCATTTCTGCCTGAAGAGACACAGCCAAGTCTATTTTGTCAGGATTTTGGAATCTATGGGATTGAAAAACACCAGAACTCACATTGTAGATATAATAAGCCAGCAAAAGCCTTAAAAAAAAAAAAAAGAGAGAGAGAGAGAAATGTAGGAGTAAGGAAGGTAAAACAGTATGAGATGCAGGAAGGAGACTTTGCAGTTTGAATAACCTATGTTAAATATATCTGTTTTGGCCTCTTGAATAGATCAAGGGATATCTGCCAGTGCATCTGTAAGCTTCTGGACTGGATACCATAATCACAGTTTCTATTGTCTGCAATACCGGTGTGACTGATTGCAAGATTTCTGAGATGATTTTGTCCTTGGTAGGAAGATAGTGAGCAGTAGAAGGAAATAATATTTCAAATGATTTTATTTTAATTTTGCCAGTAAATCAATACATCACTGATAGGTAAATTTGGAAGAGTAGAATGAGTGTGATTATGGTCAAAGTAGGATACCAAATGTTATGGTTTAGTAATCTCTCCGTTTATAATCTCCGGCTGAAAGGATGGTGAGCATATTATTTGGTGTTTATAAAAATGTGAATGTCAGCCACTTCACTGAGTTTTAATGGTCAAAAATCATAGTATAAAGTATAATAGGCTGAAGAGATTATAGAAACATTTATACTCAAGTACCTCTTAGCTAAAAAATGATTTTGAAGTTGGAAAATGTTTTATTATTCAGTTATGAAAACTTCACATCAACTTTAATTCAAATAATGACATCTGTTGGGCTGGCTATAAGATTGATTTCTGGTGACATTGAAATCTCGAGTATATTTCTAGAATGAGAAGGAAAGATAATATTTGTAAAAAAAATAGTTTAAGGCTCAATTATTTATAATAATTCATATCTAGCATCCTTTTATAAGATATGATGTAATTTAAATATTTTGTTAACTGGTATACAATTAGTACATTGTGACAATTTAATTTTAGTAGGTAACTTGCATGACAATTAGGAAAAATCACTGTATAAAGGTTTTAAAGTAAAATTGTCTGATTATATTTTATTTTATTTATTTATGCAGGCTTGTGATTTGGTGGACATTTAGAAAAGTCAGATTTATAAGTCCTCAGGCACAACACATTTGGATCTAAAAACTAAAAACATTGGCAAATCTAAATTATTTTAATACATTCTAGGTTTTTAAATTTTCATTACAGGATATTACACAAGCCCCAATTCACTTAGCATTAAACGTGGAGCCTATATACACTAAACCTTTCAAATGCATATATAACAAAATGTTCTATTATTATTTGGATTATATATAATTTGAAATAAAAAAAAGTAATTGCAGAATATTGACTCTGACATCCTTTGTTCTAAAGATGGGAGGAATTAAAATCATAAATTTGTGGAATGATTAAGCTACTGACACTTAAACTAAGTCATATACATATATATATATATATATATATATATATATGCTAGATTTACAGAATGAATATCTCTGAACAGCTGAAAAAGTTACTTATGTAAAATACTGACATATTATAAAGTCAGCTTCAAACTAATATAAAAGAAAGTATGAATGAACAGCACATAACAGTTTAAAAAACTGTACCTGAGAGCTGAACATGAGGGCAATCTGGGAGATTTTGTCAAATAATGTTAGATCTATGTATACTCCTTCCTTCTCTTCTGAAAACACAACCATAATTAGCTCTAATGAAATTCTGTACTGCCTTATAACTTATTGTAATATACTTTTTCAACTGCCCAAAGTTTATTTGCACCAAACTCATAATACTTTGTACATGCTGATAGTGTTTTCTCTTTCTGTGAGAAAAACAGAAGCTTTGATATAATTTCTAAAATACATCAGGCCCTGAAATCTTGCCTGCAGAGATTACAGAAAAATGAACTGATTTAATTTTTACTATATTTGTTGAAGTCATGAAGTCACTTACATGTTTTACCACATAAAATTCAGAAAATTACTATCACTAACAAAAATCAGTTATGACCCCTATATCAGAAAGGGACCCAAAGTTGACTGAAAACTGTGACCATATATCATAATAAAACTGCAGCTACAAAATGTGTGGTACATAACTATTTATTCCCTTTACTTCCTGTAATTATTCATCCTTATCATTTCAGTTTTATTCCCCAAAAGAAAATGTCTACTAAAAATCAAATTTTACATGTAATTATTTTACATATCCAAAATAAAATTAAGCCAGACACTGCTGTAACTTTTTATGTTGAGTAAAAGCCCAGAAGGTTTTCACTAAGATAGATGTATATATATATATATATATATATATATATATATATATATATATATATATATATATATTTCTTTACTCTATTATAGAAAGGCCAAATCACCTCAGAACATTTCTAATATTATCAAAGCTGTTTTAAGCAACTATACATTTTATCAGTGTAAGTGGTATTAACACAGTAATCATTAATCAGATTTAGAGTGTCTGCCAGATCCAACCCCTTCTTCTAGTTTTTTTCTTTTGTGCCTTAACCCTATTTTACTAGACATCAAAACGAACAACATATATGGTAAATTGAAACCAAAGAACACAGTCTAAAACCTGTAGTACTTACAGATGATTTGATGTTAAGTTTCATGCTGATGGGGATGGCACAGTGGTGTAGCAATTAGCACTGTTGCCTCACAACAAGAGGGTCTCCAGTTTGATTCTTGGCTGAAGGGCCTTATGTGGAGTCTATATGTCCTCCCTGTGTTCATGTGGGTTTCTTCTCACATTCCAAAGATGTGCAGTAGGTGGATTGGACACTGTAAATTGGTCCTAGGTATGAGTGTGTGCATGGAAGTGTGTGGTGCACCCTCTGAGGATGGTTGGGCATCAGGCTAGCAATCTGATCCTGTAACACCTGTGCCTGCTATGGAAACAACAAGTGCTGAAGGGTGGTCATTGCCCGATGAGCTGAATGCACGGGAGTGAATCCAGGCTCATGCTGATGGAAGCAGCACTAGCATTTTTTTTTTAATTTGGAAAAATGCATCCAACAAATAAGCTAAAAATTAATTTAAGAAAAAGTAAGATCTTGATGCTGACTTTTTCTAGTTTATTCAAAACATATGGTACTGAAACCATCTAATCAAGATGGTATTACTGGAACAATGAACATTTTAAACAATTAACAGACAACTAATATAGCTTGAGACTTTCCTTCATAGACCACATTAACTTTGTGATGCTTCATATTTCTCCCATTTGGATTTTTTATTATTATTAAAATTCTTTTGTTTCAGTGCTCACACTGTCAGTATTCAAAGATTAGTTACTTTTGGTACGGATTTATTTGGAGAGGCAGAAACTCATTTCTGCCCTGGCAGGCACTTTTGGTACCAAGGAAAGGGAAGTCATGAGATGTTTGACCATGGATTAGCTTTTTAGTCCAAAAATGAGCCATGATCCAAATTTTTATTGAACAAATGTATTTACTATTATATGATACCAGATTATCGGGTCTATATTACATTGTCGAAGTTTCAAAACTTTGAATCTGTTATGGTCGACACCATATAATCGAAGTTTTGAAACATTGAAAATGTAATAAAATACAACAACCTACAAAAACAAACCATTTAAATGCTGTAAGCAGCCCCCCCGGCACCCCCACACCCCCACTACTTAAATATAACAACTCTGAGATCACACTACAGTGCATAAAAGGGAAATCTTTCCTTTCTGTGCTGTACGGACATCTCCATTAAAAGATTCAAAGTTTCAAGACTTTGATCATATGGTGTGGACCATATCAGATTCAAAGTTCTGAAACTTCGATCTTCTGATATAGACTATCGACTGTGTATATTTTTTATAGGTGGGGATATGCGTATTCCTATTTTAATTCAAGTACGGCATATGATAGAAAAAGAGTAGTCTTATCTCTCTGTTTTGCATTTTTTTTGGCATGTGTGTTTCTTATATAGTTGGCTTCCTACTACAGTTACTACAGACTCAGAATTGGGGACTTGTAAAAAATGTTCATGCCATATTCATATCAATTTGACCAGAATATATTTTTGGCATTGTCTTCTTCCAACTAAACATACCCATATGCATAGCAAAAAAAAAAAAAGAATCGCCAGTCTTTACCATTTATTTTCATGTACTAGTATTTGCTTTGAATAAAAGAGAACTTAGCTAAACATATGGATCTCTTAAGATTAATAGTAGCCTGGAATAAAGAACTTATTGATAACTTGACTACTTCAGATTTTATAAATGTATGGTATCAATATGATAAAATATTTAATCATTTCAGAAAGGAAGAAACACTATATATCTTACTGAATTCAAACAAAAATGAGATGGCTTATTTCTTAACTGAATCAATATTATCAGGGTGTTGTACAGCTGCTTGAGCCAAGCTGCTCAAATTACGGTGACTAGCAGTTAGGGAACTAAATGGCTGTAACCTCATCTGATAAGCTGCTTGCTCTTGAACTCAAATGTGAGCCCAGTGACACAGCCACTACACCATTTGATTGTGACCTAGAATGTGGATGGTAGCAAGTGTTTGCTGCAGAACAGGTAGGTGGGGAAGGGAGAGGGAAGGGGAGAGGGAACGGTACTCTTAGGTTTATTGAGGGGGACAGAGAACATAGTGCAGACTTTAGGGTTAGGGGGTGAGGATTTTACATATAGGGAGTGATATGGATTTTAGTGTTAAGGAAGGAGATGAGTATTTTACGTTTATGGAGAAATCATGAAAGGAGGGGAAGGGGATTTTTAGGTAGTAATTAAGGGTTTAATTTAGGGAGGGGAAAACATTTTATGTTTAGGGACTGATAGTGACTTTAGGCTTAGGGAGGTGGATGGGGATTTTTAGGTTAAGGGAGCAACTGTGCATGTGAGGAGGAAATAATTTTAGGTTTAGAGAGCAATCTGGAATGGGAGGAGGAAAGGGACTTTAGGTTTAGGAATTGGGACTTTAGGGTTATGGAGGGTATGGGGATTGCTAGGTTTAAGGAGGGAAGAGGGTTCTTTAGGGTTAAGCAGTTGGTGGGAGTTTTAGGGTTAAAATCCAGGTTCTGGCAGAATAGTGAATGTTACGGGAGATGAGTTACTGGGAGTTAGAACATCTGGTGAAATGAGTAAGTAGGCGCAAGGACATGTATCTCAAACAAATGTGCCTTGAGCACATGTAGTAGACCCATATTGTCATGCATCTGACCAAATAGGAACATAGGATATATTTAGTGGGCTTGCCAAAGAATTCAAGAATGTTGATCAAAAACAGATCTGCTCTTCAGAATACTCATTGTTTTTTTTATTCATAGTTCACAAATAGGTTCCTAGGTTCATAGTGATGTACTAGGCTAATGGCCCTGGAGCCTTTACCATCCTAGCCCATAGAAGTGCCCTGGCATCATGCTGCCTGATGTTAGTTCCCAGGGCCTCTATCAAGGAGACCCACTGGAATGATCCCCAGGGGTGAACTTTCTATTTCCCATTCACTCATCAAGATTTCTCTTGAAGAGGACCAGTGAGGTGCTCTGCTTGACATATATGGGAAGTCTATTCCAGAGCATGGCCAGTCTCTGGGTTATGAACCTGTCCCTCCAGCATGTTCTATTCATTGTGGTAATGAGGTTGAGATCTCTGGAGTGTGTGGTGCGGAGGGATTGGGATTTCTTTACATGTAGCATTTCTAACAGAGCTGAGTCAGACATGGCTTTGTAAGTCAAGCAGAGATTGCCTCTTAGCAGACGATATGAGACAGAGAATAGCTGGAGTTTTTTGAGTCTGTTCATGTAGGACATGTGTTTAAGGCCTAGGATCCTCTTCTTGAAGTACTTTTGTGGCCTTTCCAGCTGTTGCATGTGTCTAGTGGGGTACATGCCAAATGGGGCATTATACTCGAGGATTGGCCTAATGAAAGAAGAGTAGAGAAAGATGATGACCTCTTTCTTCCTGGTTGCAAAACCCTTGGTAATAAGATGTGCCACATAGAAGGACTTTCTGACCACAGTGGCAATGTGGTGGTCGAAGGAGAGGTTGCTGTCAACCTGTGTCCCCAGATCTCTTATAACGCCGTCAGTGTTCAGTGGGAACTGAGTTTTTCCCAAAGAGGATGATGATGCATTTTTGTGCATTTAGCTTAAGGCCATGGTTTTGACACCAGTCATTGGTCCCTGTGAGGCTTTTTTGTAGGAAGTCTACATCACTTGGAGAGTTAATAATAGCTCCCAGCTTGCAGTCGTCTGTGAACTTGGTCAGCCAGAGTCCCTCCTTGGTCAGCCAGAGTCCCTCCATGTTGGCCTGGACTTCTGAGTAGTATATGCCAAACAGGAGAGGACCCAGGACTGATCCCTGTGGGACTCCACTCATGACTGAATGGCAGTCTGACTTGGAGTCTGCTACTTTCACACTGTAGGTTCTATCTGTGAGCCAATTTGCAACCCACCTAGTGATATAAGAGTTGATGCCTAGTTTGGTGAGTTTATCAATAATTCCTGAGTGAGGAATGGTATCAAAGGACTTGGCCAAATCGAGGAAGGCTGTATGAACTGCCTTGCCCTCATCCACAGCTCTGGTGACTGACTCAAAGAAGACAACCAGGTTGAGCAGGCATGATCTACCTTTAACAAAATCAAATTGTATGGGATCTAGAGTTTGGAGATTCCCTATATCCTTGTTAATTAGGTCCATGATATTGCGATCCTTAGACTTACATATCAGACTCATCAGGCTAATGGGGTGACAATTCTCAGGGTTTGTAGTCGCTCCCCCTTTATGGAGAGGGATGACTGTAGCAGTGCATCATTCGGTAGGGACAAAGCCTGACGTGAGGCTGTGACTGAACAGAGAACACAGATGTGGTGTCAGTTCACTTTGTAGTTCATGTAGAACACATCCAGGGATATTGTCAGGTCCCATGGAAGCTGTATTCTTGGCCTTGGACAATGCAGCTTTAACCTGTGCTGCAGTAATGCTAGGTGCCTGGCATTCCTCTGGTATTGTGATTGGTCCTTTGGGGGGGGGGTAAAGTTGGCACAAAATCTGTCGACCAGTATGTTGGCAATATCTGTTGGCTCAGTATAGGAGGTACCTTTGTGCAGTAACTCACAGCAAACCTGGGCATTGCCGTGGAGATTCTTGATATAACTATAGAAGACTTTGTGGTTGTTTTTAGTGCCTGTCACAAATCTGCCTTCATAGCTGGCTTAAGAGGTTTTGATGAGGGATCTCAACTTTTTGTTGAGGCTAATAAGGGAGTTTTTCCAGTCTTGGGACTTCACCTTTTCCTGCAACAGTTTCTTCCTTCAGTTGGAGAGTTTATTAATGGCAGGGGACCACCAGATTGGCTTCCTTTTTTTGGAAGAGGGTTCTGTTGGGTGTTCATACAGTGCATTGGTATATGATTCGGCAGTCATGGATCTATTTTCCATTGGCATGGGTGCTATGAAGTTAGCCACCTCTGTTTTTAAGAGCCCAAAGTCAGCTTTGGAGAAGTTTTTCATGGTGGTTACCTTTGTGGGGTGTGTGGGTGAGATGGAGATTTCCATGGTGATTAGTTTGTGGTAGGATCTAATCAGTGAGGAATTGACTATTGGTGTAGAGCAACAGTTGCCCATGTTAATAATAACCAGGTCAAGGATGTTGGATATGAATCCAAACTGTTCATCTCCCATCTTACATTCTACTACTCTGTGTATCCAATTGATAAACGGATACGCAGAGTAGTAGAATGTAAGATGGGAGATGAGCAGTTTGGATTCAGATTAGGATGCAGCACAATTGACCCAATGTTTGCATTGAGACAGATACTTGAGAAGAAGCTAGAGATGAGTAGAGAGTCCAACTGGGTATTCCTAGACTTGAAGAAGGCATATAACAAGGTCCCAAGAAAACTGATCTGGGCAGTACTGTGGTGGTTTGAAGTCCCAGAAACATTGGTACAATTAGTGCAGGTTATGTACAAGGACCCAATGACTCAAGTACGAACAGTGTTCGGCCTCACAGAGGGGTTCCCAGTGGGTGTGGGTGTACATCAGGGTTCAGCTCTGAGCTCACTGCTGTTCATACTGGTGATGGAATACATTATCAAATTAGTTGGAGGGGACAGACCAACAAAGCTGCTGTATGCAGACGATGTGGCAGTACAGGCAGACTTTGTGCTAGAACTTCAGCAAAGGTTAGGAGAATGGAATGCAAATCTGAAGGAACATGGGATGAAACTAAGCACAGATAAGATGGTGGTAATGGCAGCAAATTGTGGAAATCAGAAGAAGCTCAGAATAGAGATAGAAGCGAAAATAGTGGAACAGGTAAACAGCTTCAAGTATCTGGGGGGAGTAGTTGAGGAAAAGGGCAGTCTGAATGAAGAGGTCAAAGCTAGAATCAGAGGGGCTGCCGCCAACTGGCATAGAGTATCAGGTGTAGTGTATGACAGAAGAATGCCAACGAAGCTGAGAAGTAAGGTATACAAGACAGTGGTGCAACCAGTACTAATGTATGGTACAGAAACCTGAGCAGTAAAAGCAGAATAGCTGAAGAAACTAGAGGTGATGGAAATGAAGTGTCTGAGAAAGGTGGTAGGATGCACACTGTGGGACCGAGGAAGAAATGAGGACATAAGACCAGAAGCCAAAGTAACTCCAATTGCAGAAAAGATCAAAGAGAACAGATTACAGTGGTTTGGACACATGTAGAAAAGCAGAACACAATCTGGTGAGGAAGATTTGGGACAGACAGGAAGAAGGTAAGAGGAAGCAGGGACATCCAGCAAAGACGTGGATGGATTGTGTTAAAGAAAATCTGCGACAGTCAGTCATGAGTATTGAAGAAGGTAGGAGTGTGGCACTGAATCGAGAGAGTTGGCGACAGTTAACACGATACCCTGACATTGTGTAGAAAAATGGGGAAAAGGGGGCTGATGATGTTGATGATGATGATGTTGCTTCCTCTAGTGGGGGTAAGAATGAGCTAGTCCAGGGCATTGGAAGTGAGGAATTCCAGGAAGCGTTGGGCCAGTATATTGGTGCATGAGTAGTTTTTCCAGTTGATGGAGGGGTAGTTGAAGTCACCTAGTATGAGAGTATTGGGTTGGACTCTAATAATTTCCAGGGTGCTTAGGAACATAGAGTGAGAGTCTAGGGACATGGTTGGGGACCTATAGCAGGCTATGACCTGAATCGCTGTCTTACCCAGTGTTAGTTGTACCTGAAGTATCTAGCATGCATTATGCTGGGCTACTAGTCTGGAGGTGTGTATATCCTTTATGAATATGGAGACACCACCGCCTTTGGAGTTTTGATCCATGTTCTGGGGCTGAAGGGTGTGGAATGCATTATAGCCTGGTAGCACAGGTGTGCTTTATGCTGCTTTAAACCAGGTTTGTGTTGCAGCACAAATGTTGATGTTCTCCATTTTGAGGAGCGCTTCGAGCAAGTGCATCTTGAGAGTTAGACTTCTAGCTTTGAGAAGCATGACCCTCAGATTGCATTTATTTATAGCTGTTATGGTGGAAATTTGGTCTTTGGAACATTGCCTAAAAAAGGCACTATATAATGTCCAAGAAAACATTCGATATATTGTTGTTAGTATGATCACAAAAATATTATTATTGGAAAACTGGAACCAGGTTATTTCAACAATGGCATTTCTTTTATCATAGTGGAGGTTTAAAGTCACTCAGCTCTTAAAGTATGAAGAGACCAAAGTGTCTCTACAAGGAGACCAGTCATTAGTGGAGTCCCACCAAGGGTTCTGTGCTGGGATCCTTTTGTTTGGTATCTACTTTTCTGAAGTAAAAGCCAATACCAAAGGGCTGTGGCTGACTAAGTTTGCAGATGACTGTAAGTTAGGAGAAGCCATGCATTCCCAAATTACTTAACCATTCTGCAGGAAGGTTTATCCCAAATAAATAACTGATTTCAAAATCATAGACTGAAACTAAATCACAAAAAATGCATGATTTTATCATTTGAGATAACAATGGATTTTAATATGACCATATAATTGGGATTAGGATCCAGGTTCTGGTAGGGAGTGTGAATGTTACAGGAAAAGAGTTACTTGAAGTTAAAAAACTTGCTGAAATAAGTTAATGACAGCACTATACATCCCTAAGAGTTGACCCAGCTGTTCAGGATTTGGGAACTTATGTGGACAGTGACCTAACTTTTGACCAACATGTGTCCATTGCTTTAAGAATGTTGGATTTGGCATAATGACTAAGGTCTTCACCTTACAAGTACAAGTAAAAGGGTTCAGGTCTGACCTTGGGTTATTGACTAGGCTTAAAAACACCCTTCATGGTAGTTAGCCTAGTATTAATATATGAACCTGTGGACCTATATTGCACAACTTGTAAACAAAGTGATCGTGTCTAGATCTAGGGATGTCATTATCTCCCTTTACTCAGCCCTCATTAGTTCAGTCATTGAATATAATGCCCCCTTTGGCATGTATCTGTCCAGACACATGCATCAACTGGAACACCCAAATAGATACCTTACCAAAAGGATACAAGTCCTAAACAACATGTCCTACATGGATCGTCTCAAAGCCCTGTCACTATATTTGGTATCCCACAGAAGTGACCTGTGTCTGGCCTACAAGATATCCTCCGACCCATTACTGATAGATCTATTACACATCAGCATAAAACTGGTTTTGAGGGACAGGTATATCTTGCAGAGTGGAGAGCTGCTCAGGAACAGACTCCTCATTCACATTAAACAAAGTTCATCCATGTCCATATTCAAGCACAACTTAGGTCTATAGATAGAAAAATTTACCACAGGACTGGCCCCATACTACTAATGGGCAAAGGCAACTGATAAATGATTTTCCCATGCATGGGTGCCTTCAAGTTAGCTATGGTATGAGCTCAGTTATTTTTGTTAGGGAAAATATATAATTATCGTCAATGGGATGGGTAAGGTCAGTCTCTAACCAAAAGGGATAAGTTAATTTGTGCGCTAAATTGGAAACTGCCTAGGCTTGAAATGAGACTAATACTCGCCTATAAGAATTCCAAGATGGGTTGAACAGCAGAAAAGATAAGTGGTGGTGGTAAATTTTGGCATTGTCATTAATGATTTCGTTTTAAATATTTTTTCATCATAAAATCATATATATCTTTAGTGAAAAAAAAAAAGAAAAGAAAAATCCAAATAAAAGTGAAAAAGCAATACTTGTACTCACTGAATAATCATTGCATAACAAGAATATTTGCAATTTATTTTTGAGTCAGATCTTGGAAGAGACTTCAGTTTGTTAACCTGCCCTCCAGAAAATGATTATAACATTATCAAAGAACTACTTTTCATATATCTGTTTTCTTTCAGTGGTATAGGTAACATGTTTTTTTTTGAATAATAGGATGTATTTATTGTAGTGATTTCCTTTCCTTCTGGCAGCATCTAAAATTTTAGTTGTGATTTTCTCCTATAACTATCATTGTACCAAACTATGAAATGATAATCTGTTTGAAGAACAAAGCAACCCATCAGAGCAACTTAAGCCTGTAAAATCTTTTTACTTTTAGCCCATCTCTATTTTATCTACATTCAGTAAAATACTGCAGAAGATTATGTACAACCAACCTTCAACCTATATAGAACAATACTTTTTCTGCCACTGAATCAACACAGATTGTTTTTTGGGAGGAGCTCTTTACACTCTATCAGAGGAATGTAGGATGAAAGAAACCTGATAGAAGTGCTCTTTGTTGATGTCACATGAGGCATTTATCTTCTTGACCACTACAACCTTCTTACCGACATGAATGAACCTGACAGTCCTCAGGACTCAGTCCCAGGTCTTCCTCATCAATAGACATTTTAGAGTCAAGATTAGGTCATCCTTATGTACAGAAACATTGGTGCTGAAAAGTATACCAAAAGGCCCATTCTTGCCCCCTACTATTCCCTGTCTTTCTTAATAATCTCTTAGCTGACCTACCATTTACTGCTCATCTTATGTGCCTGTCATATGGTCATATTAAAATCCCAAACTTTCCATTCCAACCCACAGACCAAACTCTGAGTGGATTTCCTCTCAGCTCCAAAATAAAATAAAAGTCCCAAAAAGCTTATACACTGACGAATAAAACAGTCTTCAAAATTAACTACCACATCCTCCAAATATCTCCCTGTCTGACTTAACCAAACCCTCAACTTCCAGTTGCACAATGAACAGACTAGAACAAAAATCAACTATCTGCTATTCTGGGGCTATAGGATTCTTTACTTTTTCCCACTTGCTGCAAGAACTTCCACAGACAATTTTTTCCAGTTTGCCTAACTAGACTATAGATTTCACTTAATAGCTGCAAAAGCTGAGAAGCACATATCAGCCGCCAATCAGTCTTCAACAAAGTATGTCAGTTCGTATCCTAGGAGAAAGCATCACTTCCATGCAGTCAGAAAGGCCAGTGGGCTCCCATTAAACAAACAGATGATCTCTTACTCTATCCACTCACATTTAAAACTTTGCACATAGATACTTTTAAAACTGTATCTGCCAAACTATCCACAACAATCTTCTTCAACAACCAAAGATGCCATTTTCAAGTAGGATTTATAGTTCTTACTTCCATAACAAAACTATACCGACCGCAGCTTTTCTTGTCTGTCCCAAAAACTCTGGCAATTAAACTCATCCAACTTAAAAAAAATACTTACCTCCTGCATTAAAGTCTATATCCAGTTTAAATCCTACCTGATCTCACAAAACCTATGCATATACTACCCTTCTTGCAAGGTAACCTAACATAATCTACTTTTTTTTTCTTTTGCAAAGTAATTTCATGTAACACCTCTCTTGCAATCTGCAAAATACTTTCTTCTTTATTGCAAAGGACTTTTCTTGTTTTTTTCCTACATAATGTGATTATAAGCTTGCATTCACTGCACATAGTTCCCACTTATAGTATACACATTCATCTAATTCTATATAACTTGATTTTATTGTGCTTATTGCTTATCTCTTTAGCCACCCAAGCTGAGCCTGGATTTGGCAATTTGTAATCAGTGCACTATCCCCGTAAAACAGATAAATAAATAAATAAATAAATAAATAAAATACAAATATGTAGCTCAAGGAGTATTGCAAGTCTGCAGCAAATATTTTTTTCCTTTATTTCAATGTCAAAAGCAGCTCTTACTTCAGATGAGCATGTTTCACCTCGCTTGTCATTCTTGTCACAGTCTAGGCCCTGTAAACAGACAAAGTATACAAATATAAACAAGTATTCTATCATTAAGGATGATGCATTCCCTTATCAGGCATGGTTGAAGTCCATGAATATTATCTGCCCCCTTGGCAGGACAAGTTAGGAGGAAGTGAATCAAGATTAAGTAGTGATTCTTTAAACATATGAAACAGACAGAGAGCTCTACTGACTGAAACTTTGAGTATGACTCCGGTAATTTCAATTTGAACATTGTTTTGGGTATCTGTTGGAGATAGCATGAGGAATGGGTGGAGTGACAAAGCGTTATCACCTCATCACTCTCTAAGGGGAGGGTGTGAGGAACCCATACCAGGAAAGAGCAAGTCAAAAAACAGGAATAATCATATGGAAATGTTCATATGTGCAACCTGTGGGCATTTATTACTAATATCAAGTTGAAATTAAGACAGAATCCATAAGTTGAATGAGGAACTTTATTTTTTGTTCAAGTCCACAATAATGCAGGTGTCATTTGATAAGTTAAATGTTTAGTGCTATCTTTGCTGACAGGGTTGTGCACTTCAGTCATAACATATGCTGTTTCAGAGGATAATAGAAGATGTTCTTTGTCATCAGTTAGGAGAAGATTTTTATTCAACAATACTTGTCTATAAGTAAATATTAGGTTATTAGACTGTAGATTATTACAAGTTTCGCCAATAACTAGAGGTTAGAATTAAACCCTGTACCTTGTATCTGTGAGGTAAAGACTTTGACCATTATGCTGTCTCTTCCCCCCAAAGTATTAGTAGTTGTAGGGTAGAGTAGTTGTAGAGTAATACAGATTTTATGATCTAAAGGATAAACACAAGAATATGTAGCAAGAAGGCAGATATGCAGAAACTGTCATACCCTTCTCAGTATGGGCGGGTTAGTTCAGGTGGGATTAGATGAAGCAGCAAGGTATAGACATATGAGTGTGTGTGTGTGTGTGTGTGTGTGTGTGTGTGTGTGTGTGTGTGTGTGTGTGTGTGTGTGTGTGTGTGTAGCACGGGCTGAGGTAGCATAAGGAAAAGGACTGCTATCAAAGAATGATTTATCAAGAATGAAGACACTAATGGTAACACTGTCCATCGTAAGAGTCAGTGAGTTTCAACTTAACTTTAAACTGTTGGTAGTTATAAAGAAAGAAGACATATGTGATATATAATGTATGCAAATGGAAAAATGTTAATACATTTTGTTTACTTTTCTATTAATGAATCTTTGCTTATGTCTTAAGTGATAGTTTCTTAAAGGTGTTAAAAAAGAAAGAGAAACAACATGTCATTTAGGGGTCTATATCATGTCAGTGAAATAGCATTACAGCAAATGGCGTTTCGCCAACACATATAGACCGAAATTGGAAAAGAGTGAAAGCTCAGGTCAGCGATTTCTTTCCCAGGGAAAGAAATTGCTTGATCTGAGCCATGACATTGCCCTTTACCAGACTGTAGTGTGATTTTGGAGTTGGTATATTTAGTTAGGGGGTGTGGGGGGTGAAGGCCCCCACTTTGTAATGTTTTAAGCGGTATGTTGTGTTGGGAAAAAATCGGTGAACTGAGGTTTCGCTCTTTTAAGATTTTGGTCTATATGTGTTGGCGAAACAGCATTCACTGTAATGCCGTTTCACTGACATAATATAGACCCACTGTTGACTTCACTTTTAATAATATAACTGGTAAGCATTCAAAAATTGACTTTGTTTGGCTAGTTTGAGATGTACAATTGCTTTGCTAACTGAAAGTCAAAAAGTATAGCAAATACCAAAATGAAGAACATGCTTGGTGTATAAATTAAAATGTAGTTTAAAGAGTGCTTGTCATAAAATAAATGTGCAAAATACAAGGAAAATAAAACAAAAGTCCACAAGTAACAAGCAGGACTGGAATAAATTTTGATATTTAAAAATGCAAGTTAAAACTTTCGCCAGTAGGCTTCTTCAGGCAAATACAGACACATACAATGAAGTAAAACAGTTTAAATAGTAGCATTCAGTCACATGATATGATATTCAGCTAAACAATCACATGATCTAAATATAAAATAAATATTTTTCTTTAAAACTATAATTTATCCAACATAAAATTTAATTTATTTAAGCACATTCTAACATGTTTAAATAAAACATGTGTTCTAAATTTTATTACATTTCTCCCTTAGCAGTAGTATATGTGGAACATAACCATTCAACCCTAGAATTATATTTGCTCTATGTCTGAGGATCCAATTAAACTCAACCATTTATGTGGCATGAATTATGTCACTACAGCTTAAATTCTTATGTGAAGTTTCCAGAATACAAAATTTAAACTTATCTTCTGATCATTTTTTTAGTATGTGTTTATATAGGGCATTAGTGTGTATTTCCATATTTATTTTTGATAAATGACCAAAGATACCCTGTTTTAATTGTTGGTTTGTTTTGCCGACATAGTATCCATCACATTGAAATGTTGCCAGATATACTAAATTTTTAGTATCACAATTTCCACTCGCTTTCAGCTGGATTTCTGTGCCAGTGACAGGATAAAAAAAGAGGGATGGATATTAATATATTCACAATATATGCATCTACTACATATCTGTGTACCTTTTCTCTTATTTGATGGTATAATAGTAAATGTTTGCTGTTCTTTATAACATGATAGTTGTTTTAAGTTAGAGCTCCTTTTATAACCAAAACTAGGTTGTGATGGAATAATGGAGCTCAGTTCTGGTGTATCCCTTAGTATGTGCCAGTACTTTGTTATAGCGTGCTTAACTTGTGGGGTGTTCCTATTGAAAGTTAACATACACCTAAATAAATTGTACTGTGTATTCTATATTGTTTTATAACTGTCAGGCTTAGAAAATACAGGTTTTGCTAAATAGTTTGATTCATTTTTACCTTGTTACAAATTGCTTCAGCAGTTATGTGGCATAACCTCTTTTGTTAAAATTAGATGCCATATCATTTAGTTGTGAATTCATAATATTATCAATGGCAGTTAACCTAGCAGCCCTCATCATTTCATTTTGTATAACATTCTTACAGATAAATTGGAGGTACATGTTATTTCTATGTAGCTGTGAACATCATTGTATAGATTTCTTATACAATTTAGTATTGATAGTGCCCTGACCATTTCAAAACACAGTCACATCCAAAAAATCAATGGCATCTTAGAAAAAGTTTTCTTAAACATTAAAAAATGTAGTCTGAGAGATATAATTACAAAAACTGTTGAATGCTTTCTCATTTAATTGCTATATTAAAAAGAGATCATCAGCAAAGCACTGATAAAACCTGACATTCTCATAGTGACTATTTTCTGATGACAAAATAAATTTCCAATCCCACATATGCATCACTATATTTGCATATGTGTTGGCTACTGGAGTCCCCAGTGCCACACCATGTACTTGTCTATAGAGTTTTCTTTAAATAGAAGTATATCATTTGTGAGTACTAAACATAGTAAATGACACAAAATATTTATGCAAGATTGAGCATATTCTGTAAACTTTAATAGAAACTCTCTAACAGCTTTTATACCTGTATCATTTGCAATTACTTTAAAAAAGAGAATCTAGAGCCAGAGTTATAAAATAACAGTTTTTCGAGCTATTTTCACATGACCAAGAATATAGTTGTTGTAAAAAATCTCTAGTATCTTTGAGGATGTACAAAACCAACCTCAAGGAAGGTAGTTAAGTTGAATAAAATGGGCCATGCAAAAAGAGAAACTCATTTAGAAGAGGTAAGAAATGAGACATTTTGAGACTGCATAATATGACAATGATTATAAAATCATGCAGGTTACCTCAGAGGTGGCAAAAGAGAAACTTAAAATGGAGTTGGACACCAGGCCAGCATTATCGAGTATTTCTCTCAATGACCATTAAGAAATGTTTTCACTCACTACTGAAAAGAACAAATGTTATTTATACATACACAGGTGAAAAAGATGTTCTTTTTTAAAGTTTTTGTTTTAAAACAACAAATAAACAAAGTTGCAAAACAAGCAAATAACTATTTATATAGGTCCACAGCTGATTAATACATCAAAGTTATACATCAACAACAATTAATATTTTTCAAACAAGTCTTTAAATTTAAGCCAATTCTTCTTCTTTCAGCTTTTTCCTGGTTAGGGGTTGCCACAGTTGAGCACCTGTCCGCTTATAATTGGCAGTGGAATTTTATGGTATTGAGTTGCCATCCCAGTGCCCAATTTTCCACGGAAGGCACACACACACACACACACACACACACACACACACACACACACACACACACACACACACACACCACACATATAGGGCTAATTGAGACTGGAGCACCCTTTAAGTTTAAGCCAATATTTATATGAATGTGTAATATTAGAAGTTGCCATCTTTATAGTATGCAGTTCACTACTGCAAACAAATTTTGCCATACTAATAAAGTCAGCACTAGAGAGGGTAACTTTACTTTTAAAATTTTTAGTAATTACTTTTCTGGCTATAGCAAGAATAGACCAAAGAAGAGGCACTTGGGTTTTTGGAATTATCTCAGGAATTAGAGCATTACATAAATCTAATGATTTAGAAATATTATAGCTATCTGACCGTATAGCCTGAATAAAGTTATTAATTTATTTCCAAAAAGGGGATACGACTTCACATTCATACCATATGCATCCAATCACCTAATATTTCAGAATCAAATCTTAAGTATTTAATTCTTTTTGATTTATACATAGTTGTAGTTTTGTTAGGAGTGACAAAATCTCTGTGTAAAAATTCCCAAGTGAAAATTTTTCATTATAATGAGGATGTCATTTTATCTGTAGATTTTAATATTCATTTATTGTATTCTTCAGAGAAGTCTTCATTATTAATTTTTGAGGAGTAGTTCCAATAAGAATAGTCTAAATATGTGAAATCTAACTTAAGAATTTTATAAATTTGTGACAAATATGATTTATTTTTCTTTGCATTATGATACTGATATTTATTAAGCATTCCAATAATTTAGGGAATGATTTCTTAGCTAGATTAAATATCTTATTTACCTCTATGTTCACAAAGTCTATAAATATTTATAAATTTAATGAGTTCTCAGAGTCTTGCTTGCATTTGGACCTTATATTTTCAATAGTATATGTATCAGTACCATTTAAGAATTGATGCCAATAAATTAAATTACATTGTTATTTCAATACAGGCATTTTGTTGAAGTAAACAGTCATTTGTATATGCAATTGGAAACATAAAAGATGCCAAGTCTTTAATACAATGGTTAGAATATGTGAACTTTTGGAAAGAGGAACTTTATGTTATTTAAATAGGGAATTTGAGAAGAGGGTGTAATACTATTTACGCAAAAATCTTTTAATAACCAGATAAAACTATTGGTAATTTTTTGCGTCTGTAGCTCAAACTCCTAGAATCCAATAAAAGTTCACCAATATATATAGTTTTTTTGGTCCATTTTTATCAACATAGGTATCTTTTACTTTAGGCATTATGTAGAGTTCTTCCACAAAATGAAAGTGTCTCTTCTTTTAGCTCGAAAGCCAAAACCTGCTAAAACCAAATAATTCTTTAATGAAACTTTATTTACATCGTTATTAAGTAAATGTGTTTCCTGTAGAAATACTATTTGAGCTTCATGTAACTGCAACTATTTGACCAGACTCCTCCTCTTTACTGAGTTTTTCAATTCATTAACATTAATAGATATGTATTTAAAAGCAGGCATTTATATAAGAGAGAAAAAAACACAGGTACGATGAAATGCATTTATGTACAGAGCTTATTATATAATTTATGTATAACAGTATGAAATCTTCAGCTATGGACAAAACTTTTGAAACAAATAAACACCACCTAATGATATAAGCCTTAAACATTCTGCCATGGAATAACATATTCCTAGTTTGGTGCAAAAGACAAACTACCTCTCAAACTCTCCATTAGACTAACAAAGTTTAGCTCCTGCTTCTGATTCATATTAATGTGTCTCGTGTTTTAGTATGCATTATCTTAAAAAAGCCTGTCAGCGAGTTATTATGACTAAGAAAAGTTAAACAGGTATTTACAATATTTATTATAACTTGACCAAACTGAATATCTTTGCAGTCATCTTTCCCTGCACCTCACATTATCTCTCTGGTCTACTATAGGGAGGAAGCCAGTTATTTTCATATTTAGTAATTTATAAGTCAGATGATTTTATATTTTTTCTATTTTATTTACTATCTGTAAAGTTGTACAGAGGATTGTAAGTTCATAAATTATTATTAGATTAATTGTCCTTGTGGGCTATTTTAAGTGCAGCTAATTACTCCATATGTGAATTAAACCCTGCACCTTGTGCCTATAAGGCAAACACCTTAACCACTATGCCAGCCTTTCACCCTTTGCTCTTGCTTTTTATTAATGACCATCTCTTGTTGCATTTCTCTTCAAAGAAGGTGATAGATTCCAGTCCACTTCTTCTGTTCTTTATAAGAGTTTATTTTTCTGTATAAAGTCCATTGCATCTTTCAAGGTATTAAAAAGTCTTCTTTCCTTCTGGAAAATGAATTCTTATTTTTGCTGGAAACAAGATTTGTGCTTAAATATTGTTTTTCTTTACGCTTTTAACAAGTGGCACACATGATTTTCTCTTGGACATCACTAATGTAGAATAGTAATTGTCAAATATTATAGTATTTTTTTTTAATTTTAACTGGATAATTTGGCCATGCAGCTTTTAAGACTAAATCCTTATCTTAACCTGAGAGAAATCTTATGAACACTGACCTTGGTGAAGTTTGCTTTTTTAAAAAAAAAAAAAATGAGTTAGAAAGTGATCTATGCCCTTCCGATGCTGAAGGAAAAAGCTTCAGGCAGGTTCAAAGTTTTAGGCAGGCAGGTATTAAGGAATTGAATCATATCATCTGCCTCTTCTTTTTCAGGAATCCTGTAAATCCTGATGTTATTCCTTCTAGGTTTGTTCTCTAAGTCTTCTATTTTATTCTGGAATAAGTTGTTTTGTTAGAGAAGAAATTCAGTTTTATTTTCATTTTCAAGTAATCTTCCATCAGAATCAGACACTGCATCATCTAGATGATTGGGATATAGGTGGCATAGGTTTACCAGACATAGAAATATATTTGCATTCATCCATTATTAAAACAATATGGCTAAATACAAAATATACATCAAAATGGAAGCTAGTTCATGAGAGAATCTGGTTAAAATCAGGATTTGTAGTAGCAAATAAGTATACAGATTTCATACCAAACAATTTTCTATGGCTGATGAAGGAATATATGATGATACATAAGAATAAAAATATAAGTTCCAAATACATTACTTATACATTAAAAATTTTCCAAAATCTTATTAATAGCAATCCTGATATTAAAGCATGGTCATTTCTTTTATATCCAGTAGCGTACACACAAGGTAATATAATAACATTTAATATGGAAGTAGTCAACATGCTTAAAGAAAAGGGATTAATATATTGGCATCAATTGCTAAACTCTGGAAAACCTCTGACAATAGACCAGATTAAACAGAAATTAAATATGGAAGATAGTTCGTGGTTACATGTACAAGAATTAAGACAGTATATATTAAGCAAACAAGAAACAATGCAACCATCAATAAGACAAAATGTTCCTAACCTTATAGAACATATAATATTACTAACGAATCAACCCATTACTGAAAAGGGATACTTATCATCTATTTATAAAACAAACAAAAAATAAAATGCATAATAATGACAAAATATGGAATTATTATAGATTAGTTAATGGACATGTGCCAAATGACAGAGAAAAAAACTAATTCTTCTCTCTCCAAAGCAGACATCACTTTCATTACATTGGAGACTTTTTACATGGCAATTCATACACAGATCTTATGTAACCCCTCATAAAATGGAACTTATGTTTAAGAAAAATATTGGCTGCTGGAGATGTGATTTATCAATAAAAGCAGACTGGCAACATATGTTCTACGAATGCCATTTGATTAAACCATATTGGGATAAAATAAATTATTTTCTGCAAATGGTATTCAATGATAAATTCCAGATTTCCAAATCTATTATTTTGTTTAATGCACCTGTACCCGACTGTGTGCCAAGAACAAAATATGTAATCTTATGGACTCTCCTAGCTATTGCAAGGAAGAACATTACATCAAACTGGAAATCCAAAGCTTCTCCAACTTTTAAGCAATTCATGAATATGGTGTCAGCAGTATCGCAATTGGAAATGAACACTATTAAAGGAAGAACTGAAAGAACTACATCATTATACGTAGCATGGCAAAAAGTAACTGAAATACTGGAGAATAATGACTGCAGCAGAATATAATCAGGAAACAATTGTATAGAAAGTCAATTATATGTCAACAATAGACACCCTTGTAAATACTTTATTTTGGTTTTAATGTTTGATATCTGTTTAGAGGTTTCAGCCTACCTTTTTAAATAATTTGTAAATACTTCATTGTCATAAATAACCTGCATTCATGTTTTCTTGTTTTTGGAAATGAATAAAAATATTTAAAAAAAAAAAAAGAATCAGACACTGCCTCCTCTATATTCGAGATTTGTGATGATTGTTGTTTAAAAGATTCACTCAGCACTTCAACTTGTTTTTTACATTCCTCTTTGAAATTGTCCATTTTGCTTTCTAATTTATCTGTCTTTACAGATAACTCACAGATGTCACTTAGCATAGCCTGTATGTCTTTTTTCATAGTACTGTCCTGTACAATGGGCTTAGAGTGGCTCATTCTCAGAGAATTAGTTCTTTCTTGACAGGAAAAAAACAATTAAGAGGGTTTCAAACTTGTTTTTTGTTGTAAATCTTTTAGCAGATGTTCAATTATAAATTCCTCAAGTTTTGAAATGTTCTGTTTGAGTTTTTTTAGTAAAAATCCTGTCAGAGATGTTAAAATGAAGCACAGCTGAAAAGCAATGCTGTTAAGTGCTCATCATAAGGCCATCCCGAAAAAAAGAGGTTCTTGAAGGCAACATTCAGTTCCAGTGACATGAGCTAGATTTTTAAGCATATAAATCTTGGGGGAGGGGGGCACTTTTACACATGTGAATATGGAGTTGGGGTGTGATTGTGTGAAGGAGTTGTTGCTTAGTTGGAAATGGGTACAGACAATTAACTTGAAATGGTATTTTTAAGATGTTAAGCATGTGGTAGAGGCAATGAAACCACACATAAAAACTTGCAGATATAAATAAGCATTGCTGAGGAATATTGTTATACCACTTTTGCTAACCAGGCATAAGTTTTCAGATGACAGCAAGAATTTTTTTTCCCTGAGTGCCTGTTTATTGGGAAGTTTACAGAAATATGAAAACATATGCTAATTGTATAATTAGCAATATCAATAATATTGAATATATCTCAAGATGTGCAAAATACAGTGCAACATCAAAGACGTTGTTCTTCAGTAGCATGTTAGATTTTACCTGAAGCCATGCACTAGTTTGTAAATAGGTTCATAGGTGTTTACTAGGCTAACAACCACAATGACCTTTTATGCCTAGCCATGCATCCCAAATCACTGACAAGTTCTGGTACCCTTGATAAGTGTAAGCAGGTAATGGAAGATAAACCATTTACAGGCTGCCTATTTCCATTAGAGATATAGGTGCCAAGTCAGGGATGAAGTTCCTGTTCCCCATCCAGTTGTCCAAGTTACACTTGAATTGGATCAGGGAGGAACTCTGCTTTACATAGATTGTGAGGCCATTCCATAGATGTTGCAGTGTCTGGTATGCATACCTGTCTCTCCAGCAGGTCTGCTTTATATCACAGGCAAGGTTTAAGTCTTTAGAATACATATTTCTGGTGCTATTTGATTTGTGGATATGCTAGAGGTCTGTCAGAGTGGGGCCTGAAAATGCCCTGTATGCCAGGCATAGATCTCCTTTTAATAGCCTCTAGGAGACAGAATACAGGGATAGGGCCTTGATGATCTGCATAGGACATTTTACTTATGCCTTGTATTCTTTTAGTGAGGAACCTGTGTGGACATTCTAATTCTTGGATATGCCTGGTTAGGTACATACCAAAGGGGGGGTTGTACTCAATGATAGGTCTGATGAATGCCAAATACAGAGGAACAATGATTTCCTTGGACATAGACGATATACTTTTGTTTATAAGTTGAGCAAAATAGAATGATTTCCTTACCACTGTAGACACATGATGGACAAAGGCTAGATTACTGTCTATGTGTGTCCATAAGTCCCTGACTACTGGATCAACTCTAAGGGGTGTGTTGTCATTATGGTAGTTACCAGGGGTGGATGACTTTCTGAAGGATACTATTACGCATTTCTTGGCATTAAGTTTTAGTCATTGGCTCTAACAGCAGTTGTTTGTCTGTTTCAGCCCTTCTTGGAGAACATTTGTGTTGGTGTGGGATTCAATGACAGCTCCTAATTTGCAATCCTCTGCAAATTTAGCCAGCCAGAGACCAATGACATTGGCCTTGACTTCAGAGAAGTAAATGCCAAAAAAGAGTGTTCCAGGGACCAATCCCTAAGGGGCTCCACTTGTGACTGGCTTCTTTGTAGAAGAGGACTCCCCAGTTCTAACTTCCTGGGCCTATCTGTGAGCCAGTTGACTATCCACTGGGTAAAATAAGGGTTTGTACCTAAGCTCCTGAGTTTGTCAACAATGACTGAGCGGGATATTGTCTCAAATGCCTTGGCAAGGTCAAGGTAGGCAGTATGAACCACTTTGCCCTTATCCATTGCTTTGGTGACATTTCCAGAGAAGTCTACCAGGTTGGGTAGGCATGACCTGTTCTTGTTGAAACCAAATTGGGTTGGGTCCAGTGTCTGGAGGTTTACTATATCATCACTGATCATTTCCATGATAATTCTTTCCATGGCTTTGCATATAAGACTTGCGAGACTTATGGGTCTATAATTTCCAAGGTCTGTAGATGGACCATATTTGTGCAGAGGGATGACTGTTGCTGTTCTCCTTTCATGAGGCACAAAGCCTGTTTGGAGGGTATAGTTAATAGCAATTCCTGAGGGCCTGATAGTCCATGTGTCATGCTATTTAAAATGCATTCTGGGATATTGTCTGAGTCCATGAGTCCATTGATGCAGTATTTTTTACCCTAGAGAGAGCATTAAGGACCTGTTCCCTAGTGATAGCAGGGGGAGTTATACTTGATGGCATTTCCTGAAGGAAGGTCGAGGGGGAGAGAGGGGTAAAGTTGGAACTGAATTTGTCAGACAGTAGGTTTGCTATATCTTCTGGCTCAGTATAGCTGTCTCCATTTACAATGAGCTCTGCTCACAATTGTGTATTGCTTTTGAGGTTGCGGACATAAATAAAGAATGCCTTTTGGTTGTTCTTGGTCTGGGAAGCCAAATTTACCTCAAGATTGGCTTTGGTAGACTATATTTGTCCTCTGAGTTGTTTCTTTAGTTTGATGAGAGTGATTTTTTCCTGCTGGGTGCTGCTCATCCTAATTTTTGGCATGATTTTCTTCCTTCTGTTATACATCCAATTGATTTTTTAATTCCATCAGGGTGGCTTGTTTTTTGAGTTAGTTCTGTACTTCTTCCTGGTTGGTACAACTGCCTCTATACAGTTATTAATATGCTTGTATTGGGGTTTTGTGAACAGTTTTGTATAGGAAACAGTGTTCTCAGGGTTTATGGGGGCTTGGAATATTGCCAGGTTATTATTTAATAGCAGGATGTTAGCCCGAGAGTAGTTCCTTAATATTCCAAGGTTAGCTGGGGTCCAGGTTTTATTTTTACTTCCAAGGAGACCATTTGTGGTTTGACCTTACCCGGGAAGACATTATACTAGGGGATGTGCAGCACTCTCCCATATTAGTGAGGGCCAGATCAAGTATGGTTGCACCCCTGGTGGTATATTGACAATCTGGTCCAGGGAGTTTGTGTTTACAAAATCCAGGAATCTATGTGCCTGTATGTTTAGTGTCATATAGGATTCTATGATCATAGTGGGGTAATGAAAGTCACCCATGAATATGGTATTGAGTTGGAAGTTTTTTGAAGCATTAAATACATATGGAAATATTGTTTATTTTCATATTTATTAACAAACAACTAGTAATTTCTCTAGTATAGTGTGATATTACTGGACATAGAAAATGCATTTCCCAGTCTCCCACCATGGCATTTCACTCTATACCTCTTAATAGCTTGAGGGTCTGTCAGTCATGAAAATATAAACATAAATGTGAAATTATGAATAATAAGTGACACACAGTGATTAATTTCTCTACTACTGGACATCCTAGATTAATAATCTTAGTGTCATTTTATTAGTAACTCATTGTCGTTTCTAAAACTGCCTGTTATTAGCTGCTAAGCCACTTATGTAAAAAACCCAGACCCGAAAAAGGTCTGGATTAAATAAGGAGTTATTGTGCTAACTTGAAGTATACAAAAAGATGACCGTGCTTTAGGGTTTCCTTTGAAAAAGGATTTTTGTCTGAAGAGGTTTTGACATTTGTGAGGATTTCAGTGTTACTATGGCATTATGCATGGTGTAATACCTGTTACCATAAACTAGAGAAGTCTTCATATTTTGACAGTATAGGAACTTCATAGATATGGCATATGCATCCCTGAAGATGGAGATGGAAGAAGTAGCTTTGTACTACTCTAAAAATATACACATAGAAAAGTTTGCCTCAATATGACAGTTATTTGTTGGCGTGGGATCTCGATCAACCATATGAAGGAAGGGAGTTGATGAAGTCTCACATAAAATTCCAGATACGAGTGGTTATTTTGGTGATACCCTAGTAATAGCAGAGGTAACAAAAAGAAAGAAAAGAAAAGAACGAAAAAAAAATCACATTTGCATTTATTAGTTTATTACAGGATGGGTTTGCATGGAAATAGACAGAGATGTACAGACTAGCCTCCTTGGTGACCAAATAACATTGGACAAGATGTTGATATACTTTGATCATTCCTTGCATACTACTTGCCAAATAAAATAGGTGCAGTTATAGCACATAAAATGGCATGAGTACCATCACATTTGCTTTAAGGTAGTTGATGCAGACTAAATAAAATTATGCCCAGAATGGCAGAACAGCCCTTAGCCTGATTTGAGGGGGAATTAAACATAATCAGTAATTGTAAGGCATCAAAGGTACATTGTTTAATAGGTCACAAATTACTGATGTCTATATTTAATCTAAAAAAATGAGATGTCTGCCAAGGTAACAGCACAGCCCAAGCACTGGGAACTTTTTTTAACCATAATATTATGACATTAATTTAAATGAGACAAGACTTGCAGTTTAATTGGTATTTTGTGAAAAGGTGTTACACAAGTGTTGGACATGTTATGCAGACAGTAGTAGAACAGATATTACTGCCCATTAAACTGATCCAAAAGAAAATCACAGATGATAAACCTTTTCTATATGACTTTATCATAAATGGATGCATAGAAATGTAAGTGCATCCTGTATTTTCAACAAGGATGAAAACATATCTTTGTCAAAGACCTTTACTGTGCAGAATGAGAATGGCAACTACTCTTGTGTTACATGTCAGAGTATTGCTTAAAATTGTCACTTAGCAAATGTGAAAAAGAAGTCTCTAGCTCTGGGATATGTGTGTTGGATAGGAATAGATAAAAAAATTAGGAAATAGCAAAATGTTATACTAGATGCCAAGTGGTTCAAAATATTTACTACCAGAGCTTATCTGAAGCCATCCAGTGATGGTTTGTATTTTACTGTGCAACTGCTTGGTAAGAGAAACTTTATTTTGATCTAGATTTTATTTTTTACCTCTGATTTTTAGTGTTTTTTGAAAGAAAAGGATAGATTGCAAAAGGAAGTTTATTTTAATTTCTATTTTATTTTTCCACTTCTGATTTTCACTGTTTGTTAGAAGAAATAGTTAGATTGTAGACAGGCAAACTCTATCCATCCCAACAGATCTAATCAGCTATAAATTCACACAGAATATAGATAGGATATTCCAGGGCTTATATGTAACCATTCACTGTTGATTTGTGATTTATTGTACAATTGCTTAGTAAGAAAATAATTATTTTGATTTATATTTTATTTTTTTTTCCTTTCATTTTCACTGTTGGAATGAAAAGGCTGTAAGCAGGAAGATTTATTTTGATTAATATTTTATTTATTTTTTTTACTTCTAATTTTCACTGATTTTTGGAAGAAAGGAACAGATTGTAGACAGTCGAACTCTAGCAATCCCAAAGGGCCCTAATCAGCTGTAACTTCACACAGAATATAGAAAATAAACCCCGGAGCTTATCTGAAACTATCCAGTGCTGGTTTGTGATTTATTGTGCAAATGCTTTGTAAGATAAGATTTATTTTTATATTTATTTTTTTACTGCTATAATGAGGTAGTACTGTGAACAATATAAAGGACAGAGCATTTTAGTGTGACTGGCACAACTGGTATGGCAGATCTAAGTAACAACACTATGAATTACTTTCCCTTGTATAAGATCAGCTCAGCATCCTTAGTTTAATATTTAGCAACGTATTATTAGTGTGATTTTTTTCATACAATTTGGTTTAAATTAATAATGTTTTTAATTTCTTTGGATTCTGTGGTCACTGATTTCAATTCTTCTTTTTTAAATTCTTTAATTGTTTGTAACTGAGAATGGATTCCTTAAATGAGTATGACATAAACACAAGTACCTTGCCTAGTGAGCTAAATGCTATTTATATGTAAAGGCAACACCTGATGACATTGGATCATCCTCATGTCAAAGGCTGGATGATTTGCATAGTAACTTTACATTTACAAAGTATGATTGCACTTGTGCAATTGGCCTAGTTTGGTAAAGGTTTACTGTCAAAAGACTGAAATTCATATGGTTGACAGTCATAATGTTGAAAGTCATTACACAGAACTTTCACAATGCTGAAAATAAAAGTCAAAATTTAAATGGTTAAAAAACACCTGCAGCACTGACAGTAGTGCTGCACCCCCACACCCCATGCTACTTAAATATTACAACTCCAAGATCGCACTACAGTGCTGACAAGGGTATATCCTTGCCCTATTGTCAACATTATGTTGACAGGTAATTTGTATGCACTTCCTGTCGACCAATTGAACCACTTAATATTCATGTTTCGACCATATAGGTCGATCAAATGAACGTTAGACCATATGAATTCCAACCTTTTGATAGTAAACCTTTGGAAAACTATTGTTATATATATTAGTGGCTGGGCTGATGAGATAAATAATATTTGGCAAAGTGCAAATAGAACACAGTTTGGAAAGGAAGCATCCATTATTAGTTAAAATCACTCAACCCCTATTAAACATGACACTACCGGTGACAACTTTTGGAATTCAGGATTTAAGTATTCATCAATCTGGGGATTGCAAGCATGTAGAAGAAAATAAAATTAAAAAAAAGTAATAAAGGAAGAAGTTTGCTATAAATCACTAGAAAGAAAAAAAAATGTATTAACATCTATAATACAAACATAATATATACTAAAAAGGGTGCTGCTTTGTTATATAACACACAGATTACAGGGAATGACAACATTTTTCAATCACAAAACATTCAGCCTCCAGAAAAATTACATAATTTTTTTCCCAAAAGAGAAGGTAAGAAAAAAAGATATGGACTAGGATAAAAGGAAGACATCAAAACTGAACTTGGAAGGATTAAAGAAAATTACTGTTGCAAAAAAGGGAGAAAGTTCAAAGCTGAGAATCTGGCTTAAGCTATTTGTAGGTTCACAGGAGAATACTGGGCTAAATGCCTTGAAGGGTCATTTAATACCTAGCCAACAAAATGAGATGAGAGTCAAACCTTGTAGTTATGTATATTAGTTGAAGATCTCAACCATTATACCAAACAATGACAGCAGGATGAGAATAGTATGCAAATGAAATAAGAAATGAAAAGAGAGAGATTAGTAAGCCTAATGGTGGTAAAGATCATTCCTTTGGAACCATAGAGCAGACATTACTGGATTAGAGGAGGGAGATTATTCAGATCTGAACAGGAATTATATCCTCGTAACTGGAGATTCATTTATTAGAGGAACTGATACTGACCTTCGCAGTGGATAAGGAACATCAAATAATGTTATGCTTTCCAGGAGCAAAAAATAGAGGATGTGAGTATGGCCTTAAAATGCTTAAAAGCTGCTTTTATTCACTTTGATACAATTGATTTTATCTTTGAGGTCTCTTTGACTGTTAGGAACTTACTGCCCTCTTAGACAGCATAACTTGTACAGAAGTTAGGGCACATTTTTTTCAGAAAACACATATAGAAAGAAGGGAGAGTCAGGTCACTGTGAATGAAAATATTTTTGGGTAAATACTTAATGGCCCATTTACAAAAGTGGAGATGTGTAAAACATCGAAGCCTAATTTTTGGCACATGTATTTAGACAGGATAGAGTCTACTTTTAAGCACAGTGGATTTTTTTGGTAGGTATATTGTAATATTTGGCCAGCACAAGAAAGGACTTTCGCCAGGAAATAAAATTAACAGTTCACAGACAGCAACTGCTGATGTATTGGTGATGGTTGTTAATGCTAGGAGGATTAGCAATAACAATTTGTATTAGAAAATTTGCTACTTTCCCACAAGATTGATGTTGTTATTGTTTGTGAAACACAATTAAAGAACAATGACAAGAAACTAGTTCTGTCAGGGTACAAAAGGTTTCATTGTAACAGAAAGTCTAACAACAAATCAGGTAGAATTATGATAGGGTAATTATTACATGCTTGATCATACCATCAATACTGTAGATTGTGTAACTGTGACAATAAAGACAACATTAAAACAGATCATTATTCTAGTGTATAGACCACCAAAGTCAAATGCTGATGACCTAGAGGAATTCTTATATTTCTTGCATGAAACGGTGGTGGTGGTGGTGGGGTGTTAATAGTGGTTGGTGACTTCACTTTACCAGAAACAGACTAGAACAATATGGTTTCAGCAACATTAGTAAGTAAATTATTTACATTGTAAGGTTAGGGATAAGAACTGCTGCACGGTAAGAAAAAATATATATACAACAGAGTGGAACATACTGGACATTGTGTTCCTAAGGAAGTGATTGTTATTTCATGTCAACTTTTAACACCATTGATGTGCAATGATCATGACCTTATAAAGAAAATTACTGCTAGATAATTATGCCAAACTGAAATCCAGACCAAGTGCATGGAAGATTAATAACATATCCTATGGAAGCAAAACAGTTATTATGTAAAACTAATTAGAGCAATGAGTTCAGTGGAAAAACTGCAGAAGGAATGTGGCTAGTTTTGAAAAGGAAATTGTTTGAATGCAAAAAAAAAAATTTCCCATCAGGATCTAGGCACACAAGGTCAGGCGGATAAATTTCAATAATAAGAAGATACTTAACATAAGAAAAGGAAATGGAGTCAAATTATAACTGGACAGGCAAATTAAACATAGTGTGACAAAAGATCAAACAAGCATAAAATTAAACAATTTTGTAGATACACAGGATGTGGTATGAGTAAATACTTAGACATTGATAAACTTTGTGAACATTCTAAAATGTATTCCCAATCACAGCAGATTGTAGATATATTTATATAACGTTAGGTAAATCAGTTGAGATCCACAAAGGGGGTGATAAATAGTTCTAGTAATATATAGGTAACTTCAGATTCTGAAATTAAATTAGATTATATTGAAAAGAACTATGCACACTGGACCCAAATAAAGCATAGGGTGGAGACCACCAGCATGAATTTACAGTACCATTATAACTGTTAATCACTCAGTTATTTAAATATGGGGAGATTACTCAAGATTGGTGACATGTACTTGTTAAGCTATCTTTAAAGAAAAGGGGAATAGGACAAACCCAGGGCCATCTAGACCCATACATTTATTTTTTTGTCATGGAAAAATAACAGACCAGATTATTCTGGATAGACTACAATCAGAACTGGAAAAGCTGGGACTTACAATTATATGTCAGCATGCATATGTTGAAAACAGATCCATAACCACCTGCAAAATAAAGTTTTATAATAATATAAGAGCTATAAATAAAAACAACTGTTGTGGTGTAATTTATATAAACCTAAGTTCTGCCTTTTATATGGCCGTACACCTAACACCGATCAACAATTTAGAACAACTAGATATTGATGTAATCTTGATAAGTTGGACAGCTGCATGGCTTACAGACAAAACATGACTAGTATCATATAACAATTGGACAACTGAAATTCTAGGTTACAGTCAGAGTGTCTCATGGGGCTCTGCCATAGGTCATATCATTCAGATACATGTCTTATATATGACATTTTCTACAGACTGTGTGCACATAATTTGAAAATATGTAAACTGTTTATATATTTTATAAATAGAGCATATCTGGAAATAAAAAAAAACTTTCATTGGACACATTAGAATAATATGCTGATAAATATATCATAAACTAAGCATGTGAGATTTGCAAGCCATAGACTAAAGGCTGAAAATGTTATACAGCACAGAAGTTATTGAAACTGTAGATTCATTTAAAGACCTGAGTATATGGCCAGATCTAGCTTTGAGTTTTTCTAATCCTGTCAACAAATTGGTAAATGATATTTGTAAAACTATAAGCTATAGCAAACATTATTTATAAAGACAATGAAATAAAACATGATGAAAGTATTGTTTGTACATTACAGTAGACCCAAACTAGAGTATGGAATGACAATATGGAAACATTATAAGAAAAGAAGATCAAACAAATTGGAAAGAGTAAAAGAAGCATGAATAAATGGGAATGAGTACAGTGGAAATATACCAAGGACATCTATGGATGAGAAAATTTAAGGTATAATGAAAGATGAAAATATCTGAACTTGTACAGTGATTCATATAGATATTTAAGGTGAAACCTTGTCCGGTTAGAGCATTTAGAGACAACTACGTATGGGAATGTTTGGATTATCAAAGAATTGCAGAGAATCAGCAGACAATTTATGTAGAAGATTCTATAGGAATGAGAAGTGTACTGATTGGTTCTCCGAGACATAGTTTATTCATGGAATGTACTACCATATTTTATCAAAGCAAGACTATTTTAGACATTTTCAAAAATAACTTGGACACATTATGGGAATGAGTGTTTTGGTACATTGGCAGGCTGGAAGGACGTTATTGCTTGTGCTTGAAATATTTATATGCATGTATGTCTGAATGTAAGTTCCCTCTACACTGCTAGTAATGATCCTCAGTGTACTGGCAACATATCCATTATGCTTTTTCAGGCCATTTAAGACTCTGTTTTAATTTTTATTGATAACCACTCTGAATGTACAAAGTTCATGTACATGGATTCAACTATCCTAGACAAAATTCAAGTATTACTATGAGCAATGGTCAAAGGAAATGCACTAGCAGAAGATATTTTATCTGATAATGGCAAAATGTATACTTCATAAAAGTTCAAAACTACTGTAAAAGTGAAGGCACTCAGTACTCCATATGTACTTTGCTATTCAATTACAAATGGTCAAGAAAGCAGTCAATGCAAGGATACCTGAACAGAAACCAGTATAGTACAATACAGACATTTTTTATTGTACCCAAATACAGAGCAAAGAGTCATTGACATATTGTTAGAAATGTTGTTTTTGTGAACAGGATCTTAAGGTCAAGACTAGGTCTCCTGAAACCTGCTATCAGAACAGTGCAGAACAATTTCTAGTCATGGATGACTAGTAAATCAGCAACTTTTCTACACAGGTGTATGAGCCAGCAAATAATTATGAACTGACAGATGGAAGCTAGATCCTGAAGCAATACTGAGACACTACACAAATGAGTTCCACTATGCATACCTATCAAGAGGTGCACACTGTATAATAGACAACTGAGTCTTCCTAGAGAGCTGAATAACCACAGCCAAATCCAGAGATGAAGAGGTCACTGGAACTATAGCTAGAAGTAGCTTCCTGATACAAGCTGTGACCAAAGATAGATGGATAACTAAAGCCAGATTTAAAGGCTAAAGAATTATCAGAGGTATATCCTTAAAAGGCTAGCTGAATACTGCCATATTTCCAGAATGACAGCTGAACAGAGCTGTACCCTTAAAAGGATGGATGACCACCGTCATATTATCAGTATGTGGAACAACAAAATCCACATCTACCAATGGAAAAAAGTGATAACATTTTTGTTCCAGGAATGGTGACTGAGAAGCAGCAGTTAAAACAATGAATGGACAACCGGTGCTAAAGGACCAACCTACACCAGGGATTTATTTAGTTATTGGACTTACCTAGGTACCTGCCTTAAATTCAGTTTTGCCACAGATCCAAAAACTGCCTGAACTTGAAATGGATAGCTATGTTACATTTCAATTTATTCTGCTTTGCTGTTTGACAAAGACATATCAATCGCAGCACAGTGTATTTACATTAATGAATGTGAAAGCAATTAAAAACAGATGCAAATAACATTCATATACACAAGGGCTTTCCCTGTCTATATAACTCTTTTGGGTCAGAGTGTAATTTATGCAGTGCTATTATACATTTTTGCACGTGGAAACATACCTAATTGCAATGCACTCACTCTACTGACATCAGCTATATAAATATAAAGGCAGGAATGGAACAGTGATAACTGAACAAAATACATGTAATCTGTTGTAGTAAGTATCATGGTTTACTCTAGAAAGACTGCATGTAGAATGTATATCTTTAACAAGGTATTTTTGTTTTATTTATACAGCTCCCTTTCTGGCTCATACACACATTTGCCAGGTCTGAGATTAGCATCCATGCCTATCTTGTTAGTCAGTCCATACTGTTACATAGATCCTGCACACGGCACAGGGCTTACTGTGTTGAAGAGTGTCAACAGATACCTCTGCAGTTAATGAAGACAGCAGGCCTTGTAAAGTGGAACTTGGGGCATGTACCAGGAGTACCACAGCCTAAAAATTTAACCCTCACAATGTATATAGTTCTGACTGAAACACATATACAGGATACAGTTCGCACACACACATGCACATTTGTCAGGACTGAGATTAGAACCCCTAACTGTCTAGTTATTGCTACTACAGTGTTATGCATTTATTGCACACGCCACTGAGCTTATAGGGTGAAGACTGTCCCATGGTTCTTCTAAGGTGAACAACATCACTAGCCCTTGTAAAGTATGGCAATGGACAGTGCACTGGGAGAGTGGGCCCTCAAAATGCTGTATCCTACAAATATATACACTTATAAACACATTTGCCAGGACTCAGATTAGAACCCTACCTATCTAGTTATTGGTACTAGAGTGTTATGCAGGTACTGCACACACCAAAGGGCTTGTAGGGGGAAGAGTGTCCCAAGGTACCAGTAAAGTGTATAACATCACCAGCCCTTATAATGTATGGCAATGGGAGGTGTACTGGGTGAGAAGGCCCTCAAACTACTTTCACCTACATGTTTAAACACTCACAAACACTTTTATACACACTAGTGGCTACAGTTAGGAGCTGTTCTTATAGTTGTTGGCTTTGCAGTTGCCTGCCCATACTGTATATGTGATCTGTGACACTTCTCCCAGTCTAGTGTCATTAGTTCATTCAATCTACTAGAGAACATTTGTGAAGGCCAACCCACTCAGATTCTTAACCTTGAATTAACTTCTGTTCCAGCTTTCTCCATTCCCACTTTACTGAAAAAAAATTCCTAAGCTTGTTTCCCCCCTTTACTGTAAAAAGTCTAGTCCAGGTATAGATTTGCTGTATCCAGGACTGTTTGTAAGCTCCTGAGTCCCCCCCCCCTTAACTAGGGTTAAACTATTCCTGGCACCATAAAATTTGCTCTTCAAATTTTCCCTTGCAACTAGCCAGCTTTTTAGTTTTATCACTCAAATATGTTTCTTTGAGCTCAGCACTTGTTCAGAACTCATTGTAAGCACTAAATAAGCTACACATTACTACAACACCCAACTTTCCTCACTAGTCTAGAGGAAAACAGTTTTTAGTACTAGTATAAGCACCTATCCAGGCATGTCTAAAGGTCAGCTCCCAGTGTTTTCTTCTGTCTACCTGATGAATCTGGGCATCTTGGGCAATGCAGCAATTGCCTCATGTATACAGACAACCCCCTCCTCCTACCACCCAACACTACGACCTGTGAACGATGCACTTATATAGCCAAACTGGAAGCAAAGCTCTCTTCACTGAAGACTGGACTAAACAGTCAAGAGGAGAAGGTAAACACTTGCACCACACCACACTCATCACATAGTCCCTCAAAACCTACACCACCAAAACACACACACAGATGCAAAAAACACACGCAGAGGCTCTCAATAAAAATCAGCCCAAACAACCGAGACCTCCAAAGCAAAAATGCAAGCAACCTCCATGCCCCAACACAAACCAAATGACACACAGCCCACATAATCAGTGTGTCACTCAACTACAGCCCATAAGGCATAACGTACCCAACACTCTAGTCATAGGTGACTCTATAGTCATGCACACTGATGTTCCACTCACCAGGCTAAACAAGGAGAATGTTACTGTCAGCTGCCTGTAGGGTGCCAGGATCCGCCACATAATGCACGCACTCAGGTCACTCCACAAGAAGTACAAATATGACTCTATCATTGTCCATGTTAGTGTGAATGACCTGAGACGTACCCCCCCTGGACTACATGAAAAGAGACATGGAGGAGCTCCCCAATCTTGTAGCCCAGGCAGGTATGACCCTAGTCCTGAGTAGCATACTGCCATCACCCAGAATGATACCACAGTACAATGACAAAATGATTGACTTGAACAATTGGCTAAGCTTCTGGTGTCAGTCTAAGGGAATCCAGTATCTGTCTGCTTGGGATGACATGATTGACAGATCACAATGCTTTGCCAGAGATGGCCTGCACCTGTCGCCCTTGGGATTCTGGATACTGGCAAAGGCTCTTGCCACCCCTATACTGCCTTTTTTAGGCAAGGTTCAAATGACAATTTGACCACCATAACAGGTACAAGCAAGCAAAATCTGAGGGTAATGCTATTCAATGCTAGAAGTCTAAACCTCAAAATGCGCTCACTCGAGGCACTCCTTAAAATGGAGAACATCGACATCTGTGCAGTGATAGAGACCTGGTTCAAAGATCCAGAGAGCACCCCTGCATTACCAGGCTATAATTCATACCACACCTTTTGGCCACCTAACCTGGACCGAAACACTAAAGGTGGAGGCATGTCCATATTCATTAAGGATATACACACCTCCAAGCTAGTTGCTCAGCATAATGCATCCGAGATTATCCAAGATCAACTAACTCTGGGCAAGACCACAATCCAGATTGTAGCTTGCTACAGATCCCCCACCATGCCCCAGGATTCCCACGCCTCTTTTCTTGATACCCTGGAAAATATTAGGGTACAACCCAACACCCTAATAATGGGTGATTTCACCTACCCCACCATTAACTGGGAAAACTACTTATGGACCAACTCTTTTGCTCAATGTTTTCTGGAATTCATCAATTCCAACACCTTTGATCAACTTATCCACACCCCCACCTGGGGCAGTAATATCCTAGACCTGGTCATCACCAACATGAGTGACTGGTGTTCCATACCGGTGGTCAATTTCTCGTTGGTCAGATCCAACCACAAACTAATCACCCAAGACATCCACATCCCACTCCCACTCCCAATTAGGAAAACAACCGTAAAAAATTTCTCCAAAGCCAACTTCACACTTCTGAAGACAGAAGCGGCAAACTTCATGACACCCATGCAGATGGATAATAGAGGTATGATTGCTGAATCCCACACAAAAGTACTTTAGAAGCACTTACACAAGTGCATGGATCATGCTATCCCTAACAGAACTAAGATGCTAGCCTCCAAAAAAAGGAAGCCAATCTAGGGGTCTTCTGCCATAAAAACTCTACAAAAGAATAAAGAAACTGTTGCAAAAAAGAGTAAAATCCTATGATTGGAGGAACTCCCTGATCAGCCTCAGTAAGAAGCTGTTATCCCTCATAAAATCCTCCAAAGGTAGTTATGAAAATAAAATCGTCACTGATTCTAAAGACAGCCACAAAGCATTCTATAGATATGTCAAGAATCTCAATGGCAACACTCAGATTTGCTCTGAATTACAGCACAATGGCACTAAATGCACAGAACCCAAATGACATTGCCAACATCCTGGCAGATAGGTTCAGTGCTAACTTTACCCCCCTCTCACCCCCTAAAGGGCCCATCTCTATACCAGAAGAATGCAAAGTTCCTGTAATCATGGCTGCACAAGTAAAAACCTCACTCTCCAAAGCCAAGAACACAGCATCCATGAGACCTGACAACATCCCCGGCTGCCTTCTACATGAACTACAGAATGAACTGGCACCCCACCTAAGTACTATGTTCAGTCATAGCCTCACCTCAGGCTTTGTGTCAATTGAATGGTGCACCACAATGCTTATCCCACTCCACAAAGTGGGAGCCATGACAGACCCAGGGAACTACCGCCCCATTAGCCTGACAAGCCTGGTCTGCAAGGCCATGGAACATATCATCATGGAACTCATAAACAAAGGCATTGGAGATCTCCAAACTCTGGACCCTACACAGTTCAAGTTTGTAAAAGGCAGCTCATGTCTTCTAATCCTGATAGATTTCTTTGAAGTAGTCACCAAAGTCATAGATGAGGGTAAGGTGGTTCACACAGCCTATCTAGATCTCGCCAAGGTATTTGACACCACCCCCACTCTGGAATTATAGATAAACTCAGCAAACTAGGTATAACTCCTTATGTCACAAGATGGGTTGCCAACTGGCTTATTGACAGAACCCACACTGTGAAAGTAGCAGACTCCAAGTCAGAATTCAGACCAGTGACAAGTGGAGTACCACAGGGCTCAGTCCTGGGTC